>NC_081164.1:1026792-1169292 GCF_012432095.1 Onychostoma macrolepis
GAAAAGACTAGTTTATTAATAAATAATTCAAATATTTCCTTACTATTTCCCCCGACATATTCATGGTAACTTTTGCAGCAAGCTTTAGCTTATTTAGCACGCTCACGTCACGTTGCTGTGAGCCATGGTCATGAAAACTCATCATTTTCATGCGTTTTTAAGCATTGTGGTTTAAAAACAAGCGATTTAAGCCATTGGAACGCAAACACCAGCATTATATGCGTGAGCTGTCTGTTTCTGAGTGTGATTTCTGCAATTAGGTCGGGTCCTAACCCTTTGAACCCAGTCCACCGCCCGGTTGGTTCAGTGCTGGAGCTCCTTTCAGCAGGCTTTTAGATCATGGGGTCGCAGGTGGAGTTGGTGGAGGAGCTTGAGACGGTGTCCCCCTTTCTTTTTGCACGCTCTGTGAATTTTTCTGAACCTAACAAGGATCCATCTCCACTTACCTTGGAGGTAGTCATGGCCTAATGGTTAGAGAGTCTGACTTGTAACCCGAAGGTGATGGGTTTGAGTCTCAGGTCCATCAGGGATTGTAGGTGGGGGGGATTGTAGCACTCTCTTCCACCCTCAATACCACGACTGAGGTGAGACCCTTGAGTCAATCCCAATATGGCTATATGGCTGCCCACTGCACCGGGTGTGTGTTCACTACTGTGTGTGTGCACTTGGATGGGTTAAATGCAGAACACAAATTCTGAGTATGGGTCACCACCATACTTGGCCACACGTCACTTCACTTCAATGCTCCGAATCTGGCTCCAAAAACAAGTTAGATGTGATCACACCTGATGCAGTTATCCACCCTGCAACCACTCATCCAGTCACACTTAAGGCCTTTTTCCCAAGAAATGTCCAGTGCAGTCCGGTCTGGACTAAAATCCAGTCTCTTATGATCTATGTCCACCACTCATTCCAGTGGCTTTGGTCAAGTCAAGTCACTATTATTTGTATAGCGCTTTTAACAATGCAAATTGTGTCAAAGCAGCTTTACAGTATTTAGACGGAGAAATAGTGTCATTCTTCTCTGGCCAGACAAAATCAGCAGTTTAAATATAGGCTAAAGTAGGCAGAGTCAGAGTCAGTTTGTGCAGAGGACTCATCTGGTTCCCGAGGTCTTGTCCTGATGGCCGTCTAGGAGACAGGGTCTTCACTGGGGATCAGTCTCTGGGGCTCATCTAGTTGTCCTCGTCTCTGCTGACGTTCAGGGCTGTAGAGGTCATCTCTAGGTGCTGATCCACCATCTGATCTGGATACGGACTTTGGTGGTCGTGGTAGAGGTAATGCGTTCACCAATCAGCCCCTGGATAGCTGGATTGCTCTGTCACTATATAGGCGTGCAGAATGGCTTCTCCTCTAGCTGTCAGGGCCCACTTCACTCGGAGTGCAGCATCTTCTAAGGCACTATCTAAGGGTGCACCCTTACAAGATCTGTGTGCTGTGGCAGGCCAGTCCTCTCCACACACACTCATTCTGCCTCGGCAGGCGTCTGCGCCAGTGTTACACAGCCTTGTGGGGCAGGCGTTCTTCCTTAGTGTGGCGGCATCTGTAATACTGTTCCCATAGCTTCAATGCCATAAAGTTCCCCTCTGAAAGAAAACATCTGACATTAAGTTCACATAAGCAATCATTTTGTGTGATTAACTGATCTTGTATTTTCGTCTTTTCTGTCCATGAGAGTGAATGAGTGATTGTTCCTGCAGAAACTGTGTATCTGCTGCTGGTTTTGGAGGTGCTGGGCTTGGACCAGAAGAGGAAAACAGTCTTTCTCCTGAAACCTGCAATGGCTGCAAAACGAATGGACAGCAGAAGAAAAGTGTCAGGAGAAGACACTCTTCAGACCTCACACTGGTAAAAAAAACATGTCGTTAAAGATGTGTTGGACCGGTAGTTTCTTCTCTTTTGTAAATGAATAGGGTTAGGCGTGTGGATGTCAGTTCATTGCACCTCATGATTGTAATATAATATTCTTCTGTTCAGGAGGGAGTTAGTCTGGCCAGTGTGGACGTGGATCAGCCGCTGAGATTACTTCTCAATCGCTCACAACTCAAACCCAATGAAGCCATACTGGAGCTGCTGCCCGCTGTCGGTGCGCCTGCTCAAGACGTCATGTACACCATCACAGCTGGAAACCGTGGCGGATTCTTCCACATCAGACAGCGGGCGGGTATCAGTTACCTGCACAGCGCACACAGGACACCCTCAGTGACACGCTACATACTGCAGATCAGTTCTGCTCGCTCTGAAGACATGCACAGGGATGAGCGACCTCCTCCAAACCTACACATGACTCTCCACATTACACTCCAGTAGAGCAGGAACCGCTGGCAACTACAACCAACGAACATGTGAGTTTCATAAGATAACTGACCGCTCTTTCAGAAGTCACTGGCTGCATCCGAAATCACCCCCCATACCCTCATTCACTATTCCCTACACTAGGCCACAAATTCAGTTGACATGAAGGAGAGAATGACTGAGTGCACCGGAAGAACTGCTGCGTTTGCATAGTTCAGCTGCTGTTTAATAATCATTTGAAACTGGCAGCTCCAGTAGGAGGATTTATCTTGAACTCTGTCATGGAAATTATGTATAAACCTTATTAAAACGATTTAATAATCGGTTTACAATGAATTTATACCTGTATTGTATATATGCTGTGGATGAGTGCTTTGTAAAATGAATGGACGGATGATTCAGCTACAGGCGCCATCTTCTGGCGAGACACAGCAATTCATTTGGTGGGGACTCGGTGCATTATGGGTATTCTCTAGCCATAAGCTGTTGAGTGTACAGTTGTACACTTGTTTTTGCTGAGCATTGTGGGATTGAATAGGTGCACTTGAGAACGTCCGCTATTTAAGAGTATATGGGGGCGATTTTGGATACACACATTGTCATCTTGCTTTAAATACGTGACCAGTGGGTGAAGTGCTCTCACACACGCAGATGTAATCATATTTACTATCCCTTAACCCTCATAGAAAACGTTTGCCATTTTTTCAATTTCAATAAAACCTATAGGCCTAGTTTGTTTTTAAGCCTTTCAAATTCCAAATCAGAGGTGTCCTCATAAACCATGTTTACATCATAATGCCAATACAGTTACACACACTCATCTTTATAGAGCAAGCATACAAGCACATATACAATCTTCCTGCAAAACATTTCATTCTTCTCCATTGGATTGAGTCCAATATGATGGTTCTCCTGATATGAAGTTTTCTGAGTTGTGAAATCTTTTATTAAACATTTTGTAAATTGTACTGGGTGTAGATTATCAACAGTAACTAAACCTGCTAAACTGTAGGCCATCAACTGTGAGCACAGCACCACTGTTACCTGCATGGAACAGTCAAGACGACGATTTCCTTTGCCTCCCTAAAGACCACTTTTGAATACTAGTGCCAGTCATTTTTATAACACTTACTGCATTTATTGCATCACAGTCAGGGAAATAACAGCATTAATGAATAATCAACCATTTTTTTCAGATATACAGTACACAAATTGTTGCCAAATGTGAACTGTAAAAATAAAAATAAAAAGTAAACTAAACTCAACTTTTTGAAATGCATAACAGCTTTACGTGCTCAGAATATTGACTTGCCTAATCATTCTGACATTTATTTGATGCTGTATAATTGAGAAAATGTAATTACCAGTGCATAGGCCAAGTTACTAAAAACCTGTATTACTTGACTAAACTAGCATACAGTAGATTTTGCAATGATGAATAATAATAATAAAGGATTTTCAGCTGTTAATTGAAATATTAAATTATACTGTCATCAAGTTAATATACAGGTGCTGGTCATATAATTGGAATTGGTGAAATAAATCAACTTTTTGATGATATTCCATTCAAAAAGTGAAACTTGTATATTATATTCATTCATTACACACAGACTGATATATTTAAAATGTTTATTTCTTTTGATTTTGATGATTAGAGCTTACAACTCATGAAAGTCAAAAATCAGTATCTCACAGTATTAGAATTTCATGAGCTGTACGCTCTAATCATCAAAATTAAAAGAAATAAACATTTGAAATATATCAGTCTGTGTGTAATGAATGAATATTCTAATTCCATTCAAAAAGTGAAACTTGTATATTATAACATCAAAAAGTTGATTTATTTCACTGAATGTATTACAGGTGCTGGTCATATAATTACTGTAAAGATCAGTCACTCACCGTGTTCATCATGATTTCTGAATTAGGGACGATATAGTTCACTCGAGCTCAGCTTACACTGGAGGGACTGAACGTGTAAGACACTAGTTTGGATAAATGTATAAATCACCATACTAATGGTAAACTGCGGTAGCTAGTGCTTTAGAGACTTGAGCTCCAGATCCCGGGCCTAAATGAACTCTCAGCATGTGCTGTATGCACTGAACGGAAGTGAAGTAAGATGCTCATCACCAACAGAAACAGACTGCAGCAACTGATTATCATTTCAGTTTATTTTTATATATTGCAATAAAGATGTACAAAGCATTGATACCCTTAACCGTTAAAATGTTAGAAAAAAGCATACATGTGACAAATAACAGTACAGTATATCAAAACATTACTGTTCCAGCGCCATCAGTCGATCAGATCCACCCTCACGGTTCAGCAGGAAACTCAAACCGCTGCTCAACAGAGCCATCGTTAAAAGGCATATAAAAGATAGAAATGTGACCAAAGATGAGAATCTGCAGACTAAACCCAAACAACTAAAAAAAGGAAAATAATTCACATAAAACTACTGTAACAGAAGAAAGAAAAAAACCCTGAAATAAATATAACGGCTAATTAATACGATGAGAAATATTATTCCACTCCTTTGATTAATCTGGTTAGGTTAAAAGATATTTACAAGTTAGTAAGGAAGTATAGTGTGAACTAGAGGCTGGAACTCGCTGACCTTGATGTGTGAACTCATTTGGACATGTAGCAATAAGCTGACGAGAGAACATGAAACAGACTTTGGCAACACAATCTGCAGGATGAGAAACGCCATGACATGCCGAGGGCAAAAAAAACAGTCTTCTACAGAAACACCAGAGGCGCTTTTACAGCTCCTCACCGAACGGAAACCTACAGCTGCAGCTAGATCAGTGAGAAACACACATTATATGCTTGTGACACACTCTCTCCTCTAGATCTAAATATAATATACAGGTATCTTAATCATTCAAGATAACAGGTAATAGTTGAATTGGTGATTTAGTCGTGGTCGGGTGAGTGAGTGCTGTAGCCACACCAACATACAAACACAGAACAGGTAAGATTGTACCGTCAGCGTCACCCACTTCAAATCAAACACATGCGGCGCACACAGCTACGTACTTTAAATACTAGTTTATATTGAGAACTATAAATATGAATAATATATTCATTTCTAACTTTGTCACATTGAGTATTTCTCAGGTACACAGACGGCAGGGCTGTGAATCGAACGCACAACAGAACCTGTGACAGCACAACACACTGAGCCTGTGAGCAAAACTAGTGTTAGAAATAAAGTCAAAGCGTGACGAAACCCAAGACCTGGACACGTCATGTTCAGCCAGAACGCGATGGACACGCAAACACTTACCCATGAGGCTAACGCACCAACCCTCCGCTTAGCTATAGTTTGAAACTAAGGCATGATGGGTCATACGACAAACATCCGCTCAAACATCCCAGCATTCAATCACAAGAGTCAACCGGACAAACATTCAGGAACCGAACGAATCCGCATCGGTTTCTCAGAGGCTCTGAAGAAAAACGGAGCAAGTCTCCAACGCTAACGATGAACCCGGCACTCAATCCTGAGTTTAGATGCACGATTTCAACGAGTCGCACGCAGTCCATCTGCATAGAGGAACACATTCTTACAGCTTCAAACCACACATTAACACATCTCGGGGATCTCCGGTGAAAGCAGAAGGAAGGAAGGGAAGACCGCAACAGCCCGACCTCGATCTACAATTCCAGACTGCTTTATAACACGGACAGAGTGTGAAGATGAGAGGACTTTCTGGTCTGGAGAACCGTATGGCTTGAAGACCGTAAAAACAATCATCCCCTCATCTGTTAAGGCAAAGGTCTGGTCTGTAGCAGGATCTGTGATTTAAGGGCTTCGCTCTTATTTGGTTGATTGTTAGTTTGAAAGGATCTGACCGCTCTTTCTCCTTCAGACAGACGGCACTCATCAGCCTCTCTCCATCACACCAAAAACCATTCAACAGCACGCTAGGGAAAACTAATATAGTTCTGTTAAAGTTCTGACTCTCTTTTTTTTACATCAGACTACTTGAAAGATGATTGTAATCACCCTGTAGTTCAGGTCGATCATTGTAACAAGACTCATTCAATGCTTAAAGGAAGACTAACTCTGAAGAAAAAAACAAAAACAAACAATATCTGCCTACAAAAAAGCGAAAAAGTGTTTTCAAATGCAGCGCGGTGGAAACCTCAGTCCACTCGCATTAAAACGTGATAAAATCAAGGAAGATTTACATTTAAAACCCAATAAAAACAAGCAGCCTACGTCTACTTCGTTATAAATCACCAGTCAGGGAAAAGTTTAAGAATTTAATCTGATTGCACAGGAAGGCACATCCACAAGGCTATAAAAAGTGTTGCAAAGAATCGTGTGTTTTTCTTCAAAGTGAGAAAATAAGAAATGAGGTGATTATTGCTTCATCAAGAGCAAATTATAAAAGAGAAGAAAAAAAAAATCCACAACTCAAAAAGTTGTGACAGTCATAGTAATGATAACAATGATAACAACAATCAGTGTAACAACGTGTGCTCGGAAACCTGTGAGCCGAGGACAATAGAAACCAAACGCCAAACGCTGATCTTTCCTGTTGAGCGCTGCGGCGCAGAAGGAGTCCGTTTGTTTCAGCTCTGTCGAGAAACGTCTATCAGCATCATTAAAATCATCATGGTCATCATCATCATCAGTCTGAGGTGCTGTGCTTGTCTGAGAGAGCTCTACGAGTAGAAGGTGAGGACGCTCTGATGGTTCCCGCGCACCAGGAGGATGGGTGGCAGGTCTTTGGATAGTGTGTCCAGCCAGGCCATGTAAAGAGCGCTGGAGACGGCTCCTTTCCTGGCCAGCGGCATGCTCCTGTTACACACACACACACACACACACAATATCAGAGCTGGCTGGAAACGCCTCTCTCAAACATCACTTCTCTCAGGACACACTGAGCAGTGCTGATGTAACGGTCACAGCACTACACCAGTAGGTGGCAGCAAGTGACCGTCTTTACGAGTCACTGAAACGCTGATGTCTGTAACTTACATGACGATGAGGTTGGCTGTGCTTGAGTGCTCCTTCAACAGCTCGTTCAGTCGGATCTGACGGTTACTCTGAGGAAACAAACAAATCAATTAGCAGGATGACTGAAGTCTCTGCAGAGTGTGTTTTCTCAGCTGCTAGCAGATACAGAGAAGCATTTGGAAACAGTGCATCTACATACCATCACCTCCACTGTTTCCTGAGTCATGAGCAGTCTAACTAGTCTTGGTCTTAACCTTAACTTTCTAAAAATGTCATTCTTTCTGCTTATAGAGTCAAAATACAGCAGCCGTAGAGTCATCAGCCCTGAGCAAACAGGACCTCAGTGAGAATCGTGTGCTGCTCTGGTTCTGTTGGATACGCTCAATCACTCTGCTCTTCACCAGAACTAACAACAATGTGCTACTTCCCCTGGTTCTGGACTCATCTTTAAAACTCTGCATTCATCACTTGTGGGGTACCACAGGGCTCAATTTTGGGTCCTTTTTGTCCTCTCTCGACAAACAGCCAACTTTATGCTCTTTTCTAAACCATGACTCAAATGGAAAAGTGAGGTCTTTAAATCCTATATAAATAGGAGTCAGTTCAGAGAGCGGTTTAAGATTTTACCATTGATTTTAAAGGGTTTATATTATAGGTGTATGATTTTGAACTAGAAGGTCAATCAATGTCTTCAAATAATTTATTCTGTTACATGATCGTGATTTCTGTTTTGGCAAAATAGCCAACGAGGAGTGTATTTCTAACAGCACAAAGTGCCTCAGTGTTGCTTTACATTGCACTGCATGTTTTGATTTAAATGTTAGTGTTGATGTTGCTTGTTTAAAGGTACTGCGAGAACAATACCAAATAATTCCCTACTAAACTGCTCATCATCGTGTAATGAGGGCCAGACTGATGCTCTTTCAGTCGGACAGGACCTGATGAACACGCTCCTGGTTTTTATCTTATTAACTGAAATGCCTTCCTCAAATGATCATCTGAGAGGTTCATATATTTTGCCCAGCAACTGCTGGATCATCTTCTTACGTAATGGAAGAAATGTACAAAACACTGTATTTTCAATCTTTGTGTTGAATAAGATTTCATTTATAATTTATAGAGTAGGTTTATTTGGTAATAGATGATGAAGAGTCCCTTTGTCTGTTTCTGGTTGTGAAGCAAAGGCTCACACTCATTCATTTAGTGAAGCTCAAAAGAGACTCACTTATGGTAAAGACAAACAGTTTTGCATAATGAAAATTCAGTTGTTTCTGCACCGGCTCCAAACACCACAAAAACACTATTCTGTTCTCTAAAATATAAAACTGGGCATTTCTAAAACTAAACTGATCATACAAGCAGAGGGGCAATTGTCTGGAAACACAAATATTCCTCTATACTTGTGTTTTCTTTTTTCCATGCTTATTCAGACCAGGAAATTACTCTAATCAAAGCCCCTACTATCGCGTGAGCTCCTGTACTCATGTGCCGTGCTTTCTCATGGTCTCTGCTTTGATCGATCGTCTTTAATGTGCTTCATGAATGAATGAGACAGGAGGTGTGTGTTGAGACCTTGGCTTTGTAGAGCTCCAGCTCATTGTCTGTGATTCTCCAGGGCTCTTCGCTCTTCAGCTTCTCAGCAGCTTCTTGCTCCATGTCATCTTCTCTCAGCTTATATGGCTCAATCATCTGAGAAAACTCTGTCAAACTGAACAACAAACAAGAGGTCAGCGCTGAGAACGCGGAGGGCAACCTTCCCTCAGAAACATGCTAATACTCGGGGTGGGAATCCTGATCCAAATCACAAAGCCATTTCAAAATGATCTAACGGTTTATCGATTACTGACGTCAAACACAAGATCAACAGTTATGAAATCAGGTGTTAAACTGTGATCTGTGACAGACAGGTCATGCGCCTCTTCTGAACTCTGTGAAAGCGGATACTTGCTCAGGGGTTCTTCTATGTAACTGCCAGGCATTGTCTGTGCACATACGCATCATTATCCAGTCATGGTTAAAACTAAACTCTGAGTACATTCAGATTTTTCTAAGAATCATTATGTATTTCTGAATGGATTTTCCCATGCTTTTAGCTAACAAATAAACGAAGAGACCCCAAACGCAAAACTAGCGCTCAAATATCATTCCACAAACAATTAACCGTGAAGCAGTGTTGAGGAGGGAGTTCATGTAATGAGATTAGTGTGGTGTAGTTCATACCCCTCCGAGTTGGGCTTCGTGTTGATATCACCCAGGACCGTGATGTCAGAGAAATCGATCCTGAACTTGCTGAGCAATGTGGCCATGCTAAGGACAGAACAAAGTCTCATTACATATTTATCAGGCAACAATAAATAATGCATGCAATATTTGCCACTGCCTCCTTGCACTGAACAATTAGTTTGCTCAGCCGGTTCCTCAAATGCTCCTGAAATGTAATGTGCAGATGACCGGAGGATCCAGCACAGACCCATCAAACTGAATCTACACATGTGCAGCTGAACATGCTCACGCTTTCTGTGAAGACCGCGCTGCTGGAACACGTCTAATTATAGCGAACAAAGGCTCTGGCAGCAGCTGCGGAGGACAATGGGAAACATTTGTCTCACACACACAATACCTCCACGTGCATTCAGAGCGAGCGAGCGAGTGAGTGAGAGAGAGAGAGAGAGACCTGGCATACTAAAGCCATCCGCAGTCTGGCTCATCTCAACTATCTGAGAGATGGGAGGCCAGGGGAGTCTAAACATTTTACTTTAGCTATGATTCTGATATAATTCTGAAACAAAGAGTCATTACTTCATTACAGCATTATTTCATTGGATAACGGCTGTAGTACGTACGCTCTGCGGTCATGGTCGATTCGGTTGATCTTGCCTCCGATGAAGACGCGGATCTTACAGTCCTTCCATTTCTTCTTGTTGGCGATCAGATAGGGGATCAGTAGAGTCAGACCTGACGCAGAACAGATACATCAGATTACAGACAAGAAGCAACCTGTTCTAGCGGCAGAGGATGCATCAGTGTTGCAGTAGCATAAATCACACGTACTGTACCAAACATATGAAATAACAGATTGCAATATAAACATTATAACTAGAGGTAAGTTCCTGAAGTAAAGGCTATTGTACACATCTGCTCTTACGTCACAGCTGTCAGTGTTTGCGTGTGAATGAAATGCTGCAGAGCCACTTCACTGCTGTCATGACAAGCACGCGTCGGTGTGGAAATTAACACGACACTACAGCTTTAAAGCTATCAAGTTAAATGAAGACAAGAGCTCATAGAGGTTTGCCTTGTTAAACAGAAAGCTCTGGCCTTCTGCTCACGTCGCCCTCAAGACACTGATGCTGGGGTCTAGAACAGCCTCTAACCTCCAAACTCATCTGCATCCCGTCCAGAAGCACATAATTCAGTAATATGGCATACGGACGCGTTTAATAAGTTAGCTAGTGTGATGAAAAGCGTGTTTAAAACAGAAATCCTGTACTATCGACAGCAGGCGTTTCTCAGTGGCCCAGGGCCAGCGTGAAAGACGCTCAGGACAGCTACAGAATTGGCACTTGGCAAAAGGTAACCACTTGTACATGTTTTCTTAAGTCTTGTCAGTTCAAATGCGTAAGTGATTGTAAAGCTGAAGTGAGAGCAGAGCTCAGCTCAGCACTCGTATGCTGTCTGACAGGTTTTATGTGCTCTCAGAGAGAGAGAGAGCTGTCTGTCTCACACGGAGGAGGACTGAAAACAAGAGTCCTCTTCACAGCTTCTCACAACCAAGTGGCCAAATACACAGCAAAAACATAAAACTGTCCATCTTGCTAAGTATTCATGTGTAAACAGCCAGATATGTCAACCGTTTACAGTCATTTCAGACGTGTGTCAGTATATTGAATCTGAGCATTAGCTCTTAAAGTAACAATACAGCAGCAGGTTTATTTCATTGCCATAGACTTATGCTTTGCTAAAAAACAAACTAATTGTGTGACATACACTATATGGACTATGTGGAAAATTATTGGGACACCCCCTTCTAATGAACAGGTCTGAGCACGATTTGGATTCATGGAAATTACTAAAACAATGTTTAAGCATATAATGATATTGTAGGGAATTGTGTGCTTCTAATTTTAAAGCAACAGTTTGAACAGAACCCTTTTCTATTCTAGCATGACGATGCCTCTGTGTATAAGGCAAGGTTCAAACAGAAATGATTGACTGAGTCAGTGTGGAAGAACTTGACCGGTCTGCAGAAAGCTCTGGTGCGACTTAATGCAGACCTTGAGCCAAAAACATTCATTTTAGACACTTCCAAAACTGTTGAAACAGAGATGGAAATACGATTTTTAAATGCATGAATAATGTTTCCATCTTTGTTGACAGTTTTGGAAGTGCTTTTTCTGTTCTAAAGAAGGGGGGTGTCCCAATAGTGTACATGTATCATTATGGCATGAAATCACTCATATCGCTTTGTTTAGTTTTTTTGTCATACCTAACAGATTGTAAGCTAGCTGTAGTTTTCTCTGATCTTGTTGTGAATAGCACTGCTTTAGTAAAACTGTTCCCAGTGTCTTGAAGATGCAATTGAGCTATCGGTAAGCCCCGCCCCCCTTAGTTACTGTTGCTCCCTCGGACAAACAAACGGAGTTGCTCACTGTCTTTCAATGACAGCTGCTGTGTGAAAACCTGCTCCCACGATGTTTTTGCACAATTTTGGACACAGAAGGCCACCAAATGGGAATTAAATATTCCATGGAGGGAATTATAAAATAATTAAAAATAAATACGGTGGGTAACTCGAAGCGAGGGTTTACAGATCACAACGCAAGCGGGAGAAGTCTCATATTACGGTCGGTCATCACGATCGCGGATGACAACATGCAGCATCAACACTGTTCATGTATATGAAAATTGTAACTTAATGAGTGTATGACAACCAGAAACCAGAAAATGAACGTTTTGTCTTCATTTGTATTGGGGTGAATACTTAGGGACATTTTGCTTTGTTTTGTTTGGATTCAGGAGATTTAATAAAATAATTGATATTGCCCCTTCTCTCAGGATACCTGGAATCAGTGTTACAGGCACATCGTTTTTCCATTTTTGAAGCATAAGCCCCATAAAACCGATGCGAGCTTCGGATCTTCCAATGTTTCTCTATGGCGCTCAGACCTAAAGATGTCCGAGTTCAGCTCCCTGTGCAACTGATACTCGACTGCCATTGGCTAGTCTGCGTTCGAGGGGAGGGGCTTACCGATAGGTCAATTGCATGGGTTAAGGTCAAACGTTTCCCCCACTGGCAGCTCTGGGGGTGTTCCAGAAAAAGGCTAAACCCATTACCCCGGTTACATTTATGGAAGCATAAGTTGAGGTTATTTCTGAAGTAACTTTCAGGGTAAGTGTTAGTTATTTCAGTTAAACGTGGCTCAGACGTGACAGCAGAGATTACACACAACCTAATGTGCGAGTATTTTCACCCCGTTACATTTTGGAAAATACAATGAACTGTTTCCAACCTAGCAGAACCAAATCGTGCATCGTAATAGTGTGTTCTCACTGACCTCCGTCATCGAAGAGCCACCAGACGTCGATGGTGCCCTTGCCCTGCTTCTGCTGGAACTGCTGACTGGCGTCCAGCAGCCGCTGATCCGCCACATTCAGGGGAACCGTCGGGCTCCTCTTCTCTGAAACACAAGCACACACTCAGACCATCTCCCAATCCCTCAGATTCATTCATGAGCAGACTGATCAAACAGACAGGAGAAGGGAAAGAGACCGAAGCAGTCTTCAGTGGAAAGAGAAGCAGCCCTGCAGGAAGACACCGCGTGTTAGATCACAGACAGGAAGTGACATCGCCGGAGCTGAAACACACGCTAGCACACGTAAAGGTGAAGGTCAGAGGTCAAACCAGCAGAGACACTCATGAAAGCAGCGTGTCCTAAACCGCCACCGAGAGAAAGTGCATGCAGGTCAGAGACAGAACGAGAGTGAGAGAAATGTCCTGCCTTTCTTCAACAGCGGCCGAGTGTAGGCTTTGCCATCCTCATCCTCATCTGGATCATGTTAGAAAAACACAAGAGGTTAAAGTCTGCTAATGCTGCAATGGGAAACATGTGCGTCAGTCAAACACAAAGAGACGCTTGTTCTGCTGCAGTTTATTACATGAGCGTCGTCATCATCATCATCAACCACACGCATCCATTAACACACACGGATGACATCAGCGCGGTGACCGCTGCAAGCAGCTCTCCTGAGACGAGTCTGTGATGACCATCTGACGTTAAACCTCACTCGGACCGAGTGCCATGCGGGGTACCGCCCATATTTCAAGTAAATAAATGAACTGTTAAACCAGAAATAAAAGTACTGGTAAATAAGACTTTTATAAAAGATTTGAGATCAATTTTTTTTTTTAGGTTGTTTATTAAAGTTTGTCTCGCTTCATTAAAATCATCTGAAGAGTAAAGAGCTCTAAACCTCGTTCAGACTGTCAGTCCAAATCAGACTCGGTACATACCCAGGTGAAAAACAAGTGCACTTCCATAATGTACTTAAAGCGCTCTATTTTCGCACACTAATTCTGTACTTAAGTACTAAAAGTGATTCTTTAGTACTTAAAATAGCAGTTGAGTACACTTAGATGATCTTGAGACACCATGAATATGAACTAACATGCACTTTTAACACACTCTCTCTGTATTTTAGTTACCACTTGTAGTACACTTGAACCCATCTTTCATGCACTAGTCCAGTGGTCTTCAAACTTGCTCCTGGGGACCCACAGCTCTGCACATTTTGAATGTCTACCTAATTTACACACCTGACTCAGACCATCAGCTCATTAGAAAAGAGCTCCATGAACTCAAATGAGTGTCAGATTAGGGAGACATGCAAAATGTGCAGAGCAGTGGGTCCCGAGGAACAGGACTGAAAAACACTGCACTAGTACTCAAGTGTACTACAAGTGGTAAATAAATACATTTAAATACAGAGATAGTATGTTAAAAGTGCATTTTAGTTCATATTCATGGTGTCTCAAAACAGCACAGTTGAGTACACTTAGATCATCTTAATATACTAAAAGTGATTCTTTAGTACTTAAGTACAGAATTAGTGCGTGAAAACAGAGCACTAAGTACATTATGGAAGTGCACTTGTTGGAATCTGATCATACTTTATAAGTGTACATGGCAAAAAAAAAAAAAAAAAACTTGCATGAAATGATTTTCAAATCTGCTACATTCATATTCCCATCAGACATTGTTAGTAAACATGCAGATAATACACTGCTGAGATGCTACAGAAACACCTGCTGCTGGAACACAACATCTGCACTGCAGGCCATGTTAGCACGGTCACACTAGCACAACGTCACCGCTGTAGAGACCAGTGCAGATATATGCAGCACACACACGATCTGAACAGATACCATACACTCAAACAATTAGATCAGATTCCAATCAGATACAGAGACTTGGGCTGAAAGTGTGACCGTCGCTGTAGAGGAACTCGGGACATCACCGTCCATCAAAACACGCTTCAGAGATAATAGACTTTTCCCACAGCTTTTACACGATCTGTCATGTGGTGAAACTCGAGAAGAGTTGTTTGGGAATCTGGAAAATACAAGCCACTGAACTCTTCCGGTGTGCTCTAGATCAGCGTTTGTGAACCGGTACACATGAAACAAAAACAATATTGATTTCAAATTTTAATCGATTCTCATTTTTGATTCTTAAATCCCAAGAATCGATTAGTCTAGTCGTTTTTCAGTTAATCGAAGCACACATCCCATCCAATAAACAGCAATGAGCTTTCTTACTTTTGAAATGAAACGGTCTCAGATTTCAAATTCTGTCCATTGTATTACAATATTCAAACAATAAATGCTGTTTCAGCCCTGTTTAATGTGACCGATCGCTGTAGCGCCTCGGTTTAAGAGAAGCGCCAGCGACACTGATCGTCTCCTGCGCTTTAGCTGTGTGATTACATCGTGCTGAAACCGTTAGTTTCCCCGCGCAAAAGACGTCTGTATAACAGCTTGTGAACAACAGTGTCAGGTCACGTCACGTTCACCTCAGAAAACAATGCTGTGACAAAAAACTCGTTAGTCAGCTAGAAAAACTTTTCACTAAATAGCTGCATGTACTATATAACATATTCATTATAATTTCTACTGTGCTTATATTTGTTTGAATAGATCGGTCAAGCTTTTATATGCAGCAACCAATATGACAAAAATGTTTATTTCAAAAAATGAATTGGAGTAGAAATATAATTATGTAATTTAAGGTCAAAGTTAGTATTATAACTCCAATATTATAAAAACATAAGTGTAATTTAAATGTTTGTATACATATTTTAATGCAGTAAAATATACATGCGAGTCAGTTGGTACTGCATTATTATAATATTGATGGTTAGTGGAGACATATTTTTTCCTTGAGAAAATCTGGCATGTATTGTACCTGATATATACAAAATAATCCAAATCGAATCGAAAGCTTGTGAAGCAGAATCAAATCAAATCGTGACAGTTGTGCCAAAACCCAGCCCTAATGGACATCTGGTGAGACGGGCCAAAGGCTCCGCAATCCTCCTAACGGATACGATCACATCCATGTGCCCTTTCTAATCTGCCAGTTCTGCTCATTTTCTCAAGCTCTCTCATGTGCCTGACCCCTGCTGTTCGTCGCTTGCGGCTATATTTGTTTTTTATGGTTGTTTTCTCAGCCTTCAGAGAGCCCTCCAGTGTCAGATGGAGCGGAGAGGCCGATACTTCAGACCTCGGAGTAATGAATCATAGACGCACATCAACACTCGCGGCGTTCCCAGCCTGGACCCTTCGGAGAGCTCGTTGTGCTGCGCTGGGCAGATATTTCAGAAACACATGGAGTGTGCATGAGATGGCATGTGAAGCGTTTCTGATGAGAACTGGCCCCAGAAGCACACGCTGGATCAGAGGGACTTCCCCGCGGAGCAGGAACATTTCACAAAACCCCTGGGAAACACACTCATCTGCCTTTTCACTTTCAGCTTCTTCTAGAACAAATGAATGTTACAAGCAACCGAACTCAAAGCACCGACCTTTCTGGACGGCCGGGCTGTTCTGGACACTGGTGGCCCTGGAGGAGGGTTTGGACGAGTCTCCATCCGAGTCTTTGCTCATGTCCACTGAAACCACCACATCCTTCATCGCCGAAGAGTCATCTGCAGGAACAAACGGAAAGTTCAGCACCGCTTTGAGGTCAAGGCAAACTCAAATTCAGCATGAACGGCAAGTCCACTTAACAGAAAACGAGCTCATTACATGGACAATTACATCCAGCCGAACACTGACGGTCCACCACGCATGACCATCTCAATGTTTCACAGGCTATGAAGGGGTAAATACTTTGTTCCCGTGAGAGGGCATGTAAAGCAGAGTCAATATTCTACTGGTGTAGTTCGTCACTAGTGAACGGTGATGCCTTCAAGATAAATCAACAGCACTAAGAAGCAGACTGGTTAATGTAGTGGTTTGTGTACAGTACTGTACCTTGGCCTTGAATGTGAGAGATATCGAGTCCCTCTCGCAGTCTGAGAATGACGACACCGTACTGAAAATCAAACGCGTCGCTACACACACAAATAAACAAGCGTTAATGTCTCGCAGGCTGAAGACCCACGCCATTTACTTCAAAGCTGCTTTCCCCTGTTTGCTCATAAACATCTAGCAGACGCTCTTCAGCTGTACATACATGCACCTGAACACAACATGGGAAAAACTGCATCAAAGTCAATGCCAGAGCACAATACATGCGTGTAAAAAATAACACTTTTAGGGTTGGAACAGCTTGTAATGGAGTGGTCTGCACTAGATCACATACACACAGATCTCGGACTGTAACTGTAGTTTTCTGATGATTTCTGATTAACGTTCACTCATCTGGAATCTCACATTGCATGGATGACTACCAGATGTCAGGCAAACAAACAAACCACATCATCATTGTACAAAAGCTGCTGCCTCACTACTTCAATAAGATTGTTATTAATAGCGGACTGATTTCAAACAGAAGATGAAACCCACTGCATCAGGTTTATGTAGGTCTCGACTTCCTTTATATCTCCAATGCGCCAGTCGTTCTTGAAGCCGAGCACCAGCGTGTTGGGTCTCAATCTGCCCAAACCAGCAGCCTGTGAAACACAAAAGGACAAACTATCCTCAACCTGCTTTGCTTTTTTTTTAAGAAAATATTTGGTATGTTTATGTAGGCTTTCTGAATTACAGCGACAGTTAGCAGAGAAAGCAGGTTTTGTGAGGCCAACTTTGGCCCCGTAATGTAGGTCATATCAGCACACACACACACACACACACACACACACACGCGGAGAAGTAAATATTTCCAAATGGGCTATAACGCAGAATTCAGCTGTGAGCAGATTATGGGCTCACATGCACCAAGCAGGAAGAGAAGAAATCAAAGGACAGAGAAGCCCAATTTTAGGCTGATTGGTGCAAAGGAGCCTTTGGCCTAGGGCTGGGCGATAAATCAATAACGATAATTATTGCAATATAATTTCTCGATAAAATGATATAAGAGTTCGATAAATGTTCTATACCAGGGGTGTTAAACTCCGGAGCCCTGCAGAGTTTTGTTCCAACCCTGCTCCAACACACAAACCATCTAGTTTTCAAATAATCCTGAAGGACTTGATTAGCTGGATCAGGTGTTTAATTAGGGTTGCATCTAAACTCTACAGGGCTCCGGCCCTCCAGGAGCTGAGTCGGACTCCCCTCTTCTATACAATGTTTATGAGGCAAAGGCGGAACGAAAGAGCGCGACTCACCAGAGCTGACGAGTCTCACTCAGGAGCACTAAACAGCGCTGTGAGATCCAGCGAGGAACACTAATGACTCGTGATTAACTAGTTTACAGCAGAGACTCTGAAGACTTTTCAATCTACAAATCACCATCATTTACCATGGATTTACTGTAGTAACCGTGTCTGAAATGTGGATATTTGGACTTAATTTTATTATATTATTAATGTAGACATGAATTAAATGTATTAAAGGAGTAATGGATTATAATTACAGTATTTTTGAGATTAAGCTATAGCATGTGTGCATTTAGCCCATACTAAATGTTTTTAGACTTCTGATTTTCATACAAATACCTAAAAACCATATAGTTATATTTTACCATGGTATTGAGGTGTGCTGTGTGTGCGGTTTTAACTGGTCTTCCATAGTAGCATACATTTAGATGATGATAACCTCAATGATTATTCTGATTATTCTAATTATTCTGAGTTTAAAAACAAAACAAAACAAAAACCACCTCAGTCAGAATAATTAAATTTCACCATATAAAAAAATCAGGTTGCTACCATTTTTACACGTTACTAATTTTGATAATGAACAAAAATTTACATCTGCATCCTAACTCAAGCTACTACTATCAAATTTGCATTTCTAAGAGACAAAAAAAAAAAAGTTATATAAATATTATCAGGCAACACAAATTGGTTTCTTGATTTGAAACAATATCACATGCAAAAACTAAGAAATAAGTTTTTCTATTAAGATATTTATTTTAAGGAGAATTCGTGGTCTGGTTTCTACAATTTTCACTTTGGAGCAAAAATCTGGCTTTAAACTTGAATGAAATAAAGATTAGACATTTATTGTGATAATTATTGATATCAACTGATACAAAAAAATAAAAATCGTGATCATTTGTGAACATTGTGAACCCCCCCACAACCCACACTCTCACACACACACACACACTCACACACACACACACACACCTGCAGCAGGTACTGGGTTCCTTGCCGAAGGTCTTCAGCCACCACCGGAGTGTAAAACGCCTTGGAGTTGTTGTTGAGGAGCCACCTTTGGTAGCGCAACATATCACTGTTCATCTCTTTAAAGTTGGGCCGCCGGGAACTCTGGGAACGAACACACACACAAGTGCAGAGATCAGCTCACAGTCTTTATTAATGGAAATGATGTTGAAGAGCGTGGTCCACACAGACGGGTTCATTCTACACTAATCACCGTCCTCCGAGCTGCTTTACTCCAACAACATGTTCCTATAAAAGCTGCGTGCAGACACCATTCAAACAGGGACTGCACAACACACACACACACACACACACACACGTTTGTTTTTGTGAAAAGTGGGAACTCTTCATAGGCGTAATGGTTTTTATACTGTACTTACTGTATGTGCTATTGTCCTACACCTACCCTACACCTAAACCTACCCCTTACAGGAGACTGTCTGCTGTTTCAGATTCTCAATACACTCCATTCTGAGTGATTTATAAGCGTTTTGAAAAGTGGGGACATGGGTCAGTCATACCTGTCATACCCACGTCATTATACACATCTATATCCTGATTTGTCACAAAAACGCGCGCACACACACACACACACACACGGTGTACTCACCACACGCACGTGGCCGCACAGCATCAGACCCACGTTCTTGGTGAAGGCATGGACCAGATGAAGAAGAGCTGGACGTGAGCTTGGAGCTCCGGTCATCACCAGACACTGTGGCCTAGAGGAAACACACACATTCTCATGACCTCCAGGGTCAGCGGTCCAGTCCAGAGCACAACGCCAGCTCAGATTAGACCGCTTCAAAGCAAAAATGTTAAGAATAAAACCGGATTACGCAGAGGGCGAAGCGTTTGATGGGAAGGTGCTGTCAGAAACACAGAAATCAGCGCTTGCTCTGCCCTCATCGTGAGATTCAGTCAGAGCACATTCACCATCTCCTTCATCAGCGTCACAGCAGAAGACCTTACACTGAAGATCAAAGACAGCGCTAATCGAACTATTCTCTTTCCCTCATTCAACTGCATTCGGATTATTCACGCATTGTCCAAGCGCTATAGTTTTAGGTTGGATATTCGCCTGGCTGCTTTAGGGACCGTCTGCAAATTTACTGGCAAAATTTCACAACTTACTGCAACCTGTGGAACATGAAAAACCCTTTTGGTGAATTACTGTAGTTTTTAAAATATATATATTTGTGTACTGTACATAACGTAAGGGAGATATTGGCAAAATCTAACCTGTAGTAAGTCAGTTTTGTTTCTAGCAACGTACTACAACCATTGGAACATGAAAAAAACCTTTCCAGGGATCTTTTATATGTGTAAATAAATAATCGTGTACTGTACATACATATATATATATATATATAAATAAAGGGAGGTATTGTCAAAATCTCATCTGTAGTAAATCACTATCAGCAATACAAGCTTTAAAATTTGACAGTGTATTATTTTAAATGTTAAAAGTAATTTTAATTTAAATACATTGGACGTTTTAACCCAGTCGGTGGAATTGTCAGATGGCCCCTTGGGTGCGATAGCGCGTCAATGCTTTCTCCGGTTCACATTTGCTGCAGCAATACACCTAGGTGGTTTTGAACTCATTTTTTATGTTGATATAAAGTGGTTGCTTACTGTTAAAACTAATCGTGATATTGATATCTTTGTAGGACTGTCGACTCTATAGATCAGTGGTAAGGGAAAGCAACGAAAATGCAGCGCGTTGCTTTCTTCTAACCTCATTTGCATGCCTGTATATAGTTCGCATAATCATCAATAAAGTGTATTCTGAGATCTGAGGTCTTATATCACTGTATTAGTTCACTGAGGCGCGTTACGCGTCGTTGGGGAATCCTGGAGGGTGACGTATGAGGGGAACCCCAGTATTACAGCACAGCGTCACACAAGTCATGATACAGAGTTACAGAAACTAAGCAACCGAAAGCAATATATGTCTTCCTCAGATGTAATGTTAGTTCTGTACTTCAGCGTTGGGTAAAAGAGCATTATAATCTCCTTTGTGGTAGAGAAAGCTGCTTACATGTAGGCTACGGGAAACAGCGAAGATGTTGAATTAAACATACACACAATCAGCATTTACACATGTTTATACCGCCCCGATAATCAAAACTTCTACTTAGCGCTTGCTCCATTTCTGCAAATCAGTTTTTTTAAATGACTTGATCCACATATGGCCTTCATCAACAGCCGCGTGCGCCACCTGCTGGTGAGCGGCGGACATCAGCTGGAGATCATGCATCGGTGCTCTACTGCTATTCCTGCGGTTCCCGGATGTGCAACGCTGAATTGTCTGCTGAATTTTAACCACTGAATTTGTGGCAGCGAATTTGGAAAGTGAAATAAAATGACTGAAATTTGCCTGTCGAATATTATACATCGTATTTTTAAACAGATTGAATATTTTGGAAGTGAATTCTGGAAGGTGAATATGAATTATTGAATTTTTAATTATGAAAATGTGTGTGAAATATTTTGAATTGAAATATTCACAGCTTAAATAAACAAGTGTGTTAAATTTCAGGACCTAAAAATGCAAGCCCTGGAAATACAAGGCATTAAAATGCAAGCACTGTTAATTGCAATGCATCTTTTTTTCGATTTGTGGAATTCAGCATGCTTTATGTTTCAAAAACTACTGTCATTATTCTGCTTCCATATCGCTTCATTCATCTGAGCTATGAGATAAGTTTCTGCTTAAATCTTTGTGTTCATAATGACTCGACAGTCTGTTGGTGTTTGATCCTCAGTCAAGTGTGTTCCCAGCAGGCATGTGACCGCATCAAATTTTATATTGCAATTAATTGCTAATTCTTTTATCACGGTATTGAAATTTTGTTGCAAAAAAGTGTTGTCAAAGGTTTAATAACTTTTTCTTATAGCAAAAATAACTGAACATTTAAATACAATAAAGCAATACACAAAAATGTATAAAGTAACAAATTTCACACGGATTACAGTGCAAGAATTATGAAGACCAATAGGTAACACTTTACAGTAAGATCTCATTAGTTAACCTTTAGTTAATGCATCAATATTAGCAAAGAGCAATAGCTACATTTGCTACAGAAGTTATTAATTACTATGGAATTAATATTGGTTTCAATTCAGTCTCTCTTTTTTACCCCGTTTTAACATGCATTTCTATGGAGACAGGCTGTATCTGTCGGGCAAGATGGTGGATAGCAGCGGCAGCACATAATATCCGCGTTCTGATTGGTCAGCTCGCCTGTCAATCAAGCTCTTTGCGAAAGGTCAATTGCTGCGTCCCAATTCACCTACTTATAATATGCCCTAAAAGTATTTACTTTTTGTGAAGAAAAAGTACATACTTTTGAGTATGTAGCAGAATAGTAGGCAAGCTTTGAGACAGACTACTGTGTCTTTAACGGATGCTCTGTTGCTTAGTTACGTGCATTCTGTCACTGTTTAAACTGCCCTGTCAATCATCTCATCAGTTAACAAAATTCACATTTCGTTTAATGTAATTTCCTACTGGAGAGAAATAAAGAGGCACGCTGATCTGCCAGGCGCGGTTCTGTCTTGCAGAGAACTCTCTTCATGTGTTTGCATAATGATGCATTTAAAAGTTAGTGACTCAACGTATAAAAGCTCACAATGTTGCTGCAGATTAAATATAATGTGCATAACATGAAATAAATATTTTATCAGTGCTGGTTTACATCAGTGCCCACACGCGTCTGTGACGCAGCATACAGCGGTGTTGTGCATTGTGACCAGTTGATGGGAAACAGTCTTAAAACGCATTCAAAATCATTTCTAATAAATTCAGAATAATTTGTAATAAATAATTAATTATTCCCTGTATTTTGAAGCGCCCACAATAACAAAATCATGCATATTCATTATCGCATTACAGAATACCGGCACATGTCTAATTCACAGTTTTTCCTCTGTAACCCTTTTATGAAGTCAGCAAACGTATGATATCTAGAAATTGAAATTCTCTACAGATTATAGAAGTGGTGGAGTGTATTCCAGCCATAAAGAGAGTGAAAATAAATGAGCTCCACGTACACATCAGAACAAGCCAACACTAAAAAACCCTGAAACACTACACAGAAAGAGTGATGTTTAGAGACACACACACACACACACACACACACACGCGCACACACAGACGGAGGCTGCATTACCTGTAGGTTTTGATGTGGTCAGCTACTCCGCACAGCTGCAGACTGTGTGTCAGGGCCTGATGATACGTCAGAGCTTGAGTGGACGAGCCCCAGTTCACATCTGTAAGACCACAACAATCTCATGAAGCACTGGTGCTGCGCTCAAGAACAGCTGATGCTTTCTCTCATTGTCCGGTCCAGTTCACCTGGCTTCTTGTAGCTGACGTAGATGTAGAGGGACAAGACGATGACGTTGGTCAGGAGGGCCGCCCACCAGTTGATGATGAACATGACCACACAACACAGGATGGCCCCGGCCAGAGACGCCCACATGTTGTAGTATTTGAAGCTGGGCCTCCATCCTGACAAACACGGAGCAAACACTCAGAGACTCCCGTCAAACAGCAGGGGATCTGCAGCAGTACGGGTGAGGATTTGGCAACATAGGAAAAGGTCAAAACACCCTAATTACACCCCACAAGAGGAGCCAACTTATTGGAACGGAGCAACTAACAGTTGGGATAAAATCAACAATAGTTCTTTGTGGTAGGAAAGTGCTAACTGTGCCGTTCTGCCACGTTACGTAACGGTGTGGGACACAAAGGACGGCACAGGGGTGTGTGACGGGATGCACCGCACAGAATCAGAGCGTCCACAACCTGCTCAAGACATTTCATACCAGACTGTTAATGGTGGCACAGCCTCTCCATGTCCTCAACAACAGTTTACACAGCTGAAATGTGTCAGTTTCACAAAAGCATGAAAACAGAATTGATTAAATGAAGTTAGCACCAGTTAGCATACATACGAGCGGTTACCACGACTAGGAAGGCTTCTTGAACACAGGACATGTACTAGAGTAATGGGATTTAGTGGAGTCACGGTTACCTTGTAATGCTACAGACACTGCATGACATAAAGGGTACAGAAGCGCTTTAAACGAGCCACATCTGAGATTGAGAGCTACACGTACCCTTTAAGTTCATGCAAATGTGTGCAGAGACTATGTAATAAAGTGTCAGAAGTGAAGATATCTACCTGCTGGTCTTCTAGAGCTTTGGTATTGAGGAACAAACATACCTCTTTACACAAAGAATAAAGAAACATGGAAAACTTTAAAAACAAGAAATACAGTCAATAACATGATGTCATTCAGAAAAAGGTCTGATTAACACACTCTACAGTAAAACAAGAACGTCTCCTTATACAGGAACTGTTCCTTTGCAAAGTTTGGTAAACACTTTAAAGGCCCCGATATACTTCAAGAGAAATCAAAGAACAAACTGGTGTGACGTCATTTCATACGAAATCAGGCCAAAACCAAGTTCCTTCTGTGCGCTGAAAGCTCAAGGTGAACTTGAACACGGTGACCGGACACACTGCAGAGCTGCTTTACAGCACGAACTGAAGCTGTAGGTCTGACCGAAAGTGTATTTACTACTGTGAAGCCATCTGCTGTATGAAGTGCTGTATTAATAAACGTGACGTGGCTGGAGTGCTGAATTGCAGATCTAGTGGAAACATCACATGGATCAGATGTGTTCTGAACTGCTGCTTTCTCACTGCTGTCGTGCTTGCCTTTTCCATTAATCGGTTTTTTTAAAATGACGTTGATTTGATATTGATTCTCAAAAGCGGCGAATCGATCTTTTCCGGTATTTATTTCAGCACACATTTAAAACAAGATCTGATTAATGTGATTCTTATCATTAGTCTTCTCCACTAGATGTCAGCCTTATTTACCGATGCGATGTTAAAGAAAGCCTGTCATTCATTCAGTGCTTATGGCGGATGTTGATGAGAACCAAGAACAAAGCCATACTTGTAATGCTCAGGTGAAATGCTATAGTAATACTATAAATCTGTGGAAGCATTTGATATCACGCATAAGGCGTTTTGTTTACTCCACACATACTAAAGCGTGGATGACGCTCGCGGTGTTTTCATCTTCTGCCGTCTCACTATATGCTGATATTAACACACTGCCGCTCTGAGAGTCATCTCATTAGCATTTTAGTTTAATTTGAGAAAACTACCATCATATCACATGATACACAGCAGCTGCAAGTTCCTCACGGCAACCCGTCAAAATAAAAGTTTAGTTTAACCTTAAGCAGTCTTAAGACTCGATGCTACTACTACTAATAAATCTTTATTTTTAAAGGAATAATCCCATTTGTTTTCTTTTTCATTTTAACAGTAAACCTCTGTTGTGCAGCACTTTATTTGCCAAAAAATAAAAGGGTTTAATTTTCATTTGATTAGGATAAATTAAATTAATGTTTTATGCCTTCATCTGATTACCAGAAAAATTAAGAGCATTTTATAGGGCTTTATTATTGTTTAAGAAAGGACCCTATACAAAAAAAAAGAATAGGTTTAAAATACAGGCCCGGGGCTCTTAATTTCTTTTTATTAATTCACCATTTGTAAACTGATGTTTACTGTTCATTTTTTAGAAATATCAGTAGCTTCTTAGCCCCACTAAGAATTCACGTTCACCTTTTTTTTTTTTCTTTTTTTTTTTTTATATTTAACTTGCAGATCTCAGTTTAAGTTTTGCTTCAGTTTGTTCTGTCAAGTCAAGTCACCTTTATTTATATACCCCTTTTAACAATACAGATTGTGTCAAAGCACTTAACAGTATTGTATCCATTCTATTCTATTATATCGGTTTAAACGCTTTAGTTTGTTTTGATATATATATATATATATATAGATATAGAGTTTATATTATGTTAAAAATGCCTATATTATAAACCTAATAAGTAATTGACCTTGTTTTTTTTGTTTTTTGTTTTTTTAAATGGATTTTTTTTTAATCAAGGCTGTATTTATTTCAAATATTGGTTTCCTATTTTAATACCTATACTTTAAAACAGGCTATCATTTATTCCTGTGATGCGCAGCTGTATTTTCAGCATCATTACTCCAGTCTTCAGTGTCACATGATCTTCAGAAATCATTCTAATATGCTGATTTACAGCAGTGAAACTGTTGTGCTGCTTATATATATATATATATATATATATATATATATATATATATATATATATATATATATATATATATATATAAATATATATATTTTTTTAAATGGAACGTGTGAATTTTTCTTTGATTCTTTGATTAATAAAAAGTTAAAAAGCATTTATTCAAAACTGAAATCTTTTTTTTACTATCTTACAATTTCCTTTACTATTAATTTTATCCATTTAACACATCCTTGCTGAATAAAAGTATTAATTTCTTTAAAAAAGAAAAAAAATTTACTGACCCCAAACTTTTGAATAGTAGTTTATATTGTAACAAAATTTCTATTTTGAATAAACATTGTTCTTTTTAACTTTTTATTCATCAAAAATAAATCACAGGTCCCAAAAATATTAAGTAGTACAAAGGTTTCCAACATTGATTATAAATCAGCATATTAGAATGATTTCTGAAGATCACGTGACACTGAAGACTGGAGTAATGATGCTGAAAATACAGCTTTGCTTCAGAGGAATACATTATATTTTAAAGTATATTAAAACAGAAAACTTTTATTTAAAATTGCAATAATATTTCACAATATTATTTTGTGAAATAATATTCAGTATTTTTTTTTTAATCAAATAGATACAGCCTTGATGAGCATAAGACACTTCTTTAAAAAAAAACAGCTTGACTGATCCCAAACTTTTGAACAGCAGTGTATTATACTGTAAAAAATGTTTCCTCAGGTAACCTAAAATGTACATTTAGTTACATCAAGGGTCAAATCAAATAGAAATAGCACATTAAAGTTAAACGTTACACATGTTTTTGCTCAGGAGTCTGAAATGTCTGCCCAATAGAGAACAGTTTTGCAAGAAAAAAAATTAGAGGAAGATTGCATAGCACATATTTACATAATCATCTAGTATATTGCTGCAAAGGTATTTCATACATCTTCAAACAATGAAAAAGAACGTGGCTATGAGTACATCGGGGCCTCAAGATGTCCACCGAGCATGATGGGAAGCCACTGCATTCTCTCCATTTTCATACAAATTGTGGTGATGACTACATTTACCCAGCTCAACCATCCTAGCCTGCTGCTGAAGTTATGGTTAATTGTTTGACATGGTCACATCAGTCCTAAACTAGCCAGCCTCTGCAATCCAGTCACCCATTTTATCAAGGACTTTCTTCATGTGCTTATTTAATATTTACTGCCACACTAATCAGGGTTTTAGAGACATAACCTTATAATTTAGCAAGAGGGTTTCAAATTTGTGCCAATATAAATGGAAAAACCCTTTGCTTCACGTCCTTTGGTGGATGATCAGCATTTCTGTAGGTTAAGCATCTGACTTCACTGAA
Organism: Onychostoma macrolepis; assembly: GCF_012432095.1. Classification (NCBI taxonomy): domain Eukaryota; kingdom Metazoa; phylum Chordata; class Actinopteri; order Cypriniformes; family Cyprinidae; genus Onychostoma; species Onychostoma macrolepis. Next base: position 1,054,399 of record NC_081164.1, read on the forward strand.
CCTCCAATGAACAAAACTTGAGTTTCAAAGGCCTTTGTTTAACCTGGTCATGGAAAGTGGCAGATATCACCCTCTCTACTCTGCACAGAACTCATCAGGTGCGTGCAAGGCTGAGGGCTGGGGTGTTACGTACCATCCTGACACTAATGATATTTGGGCGCTCGTCTGTGGAGACGTGACCCAGCTTGTCTACAGAGTGACTTCATCACACCTCGACTCGCACAAGTGGAGGAACGTCTTACCGGGGGAATTGGCCAGCGACGCGTGAAACACAGAGAAGTTGATGAGAGCGTACGATGCCAGGAAGAAATTGGAAATGATTGGGGCGATGACGTTCAACTCCGCTGGAGAAATTGAAAACAAGCATGTGTCAGAGCGAGGTGACCTCATCAACCCATCCCATCGTTTTATTCAACAACAATTTCTACCAATTAAAAATAATTCTATTTGTCGAGATCCTACCAATGAGAATGAAGGCCAAGCCAATGCCAAAGGTGAGGAAATATCCTCGCAGGGGCTCGTTGTTCTTGCCGTAGCCCTTCCCGAAAATTGCAATCCCAGGGTAGATATTGTCTTTGCATAAAGCCTGAGGAAATGGAAGAATCCATCAAACCAGCAAGACCTGTTCTGACATCACCGAGCGAAACCACACATGTTAAAACACACAGCGGTCTCTGACATGAAGCAGCGGATGAGATGCCCACCTGGAAGACTTTGGGGGCGCTGACGAGAGAGGCCAGGGCGGAGGAGAGGGTCGCCGAGAAGATGCCCGCCGTGATGAGGGGACCGAAGCCGGACACCACACTCATGACCTGCAGAACAAGACCTTCAGTCACATCCTTCCTCTTCCAATCCTGATGCGTCCGGTCTTTAATGCTGTTAGCATTATTATTCATTTTTATAGCTATGTCAGCATCTAAGGCTATTTTCATGGCAAAAACTTACAAGAATTGCATAAACAAAATAAAAATCAAGCAAACACAAAAATAAAGCAGTTAAAATTATACAAGATTTTTTTCAAATTAAAATAATTTTTCTGGTAAAATCTTACTAAATAACATGGTTTCTGCGGGATTTTTAAGCTCAAATTTAAGACGTTTTAACACCTGCACTAATAAAATCAATACCATATGAACGGGGTAAGGCAATGTATATAGTAACATATTAAACCGTAAAAAGCAAGTTTTACAGTTCAGATACAGGTTTTCACAAAAACAAAAAGTAAAAAAAAAAAAAAAAAACATACACTTCACATTTCAGCCTTTAAACCTTTTTTAGGAAAATGGATGAGTCAAAAGTATTAGTTATATTAATTTGAACAACTATTATTAATAAATTATTATATTAAATACATTTTACTGTTTAGATTTTTATAATGCATTATCTTTTTATCGATCCACCAGGTCATGTTTACAGCTCTGCGTCTTTGCAGGGTAAAAACATTCGCATTGGTCTGAATAAAAACAACAGGCTTATTGAAAATTAAGCCATAATCGCAATTCTGGCCTTTCTGTCCCCAAATTTAAGGCTTCTTAAAATCATAATTACGACTTTCTTGTACAATTTAAAACTTTTTATGGCCTTAAATTTGATAACTAAATTTCCGCGGGAACCTTTAATAAGTCCCTGAGTGAGCATACTTCATTAAAAAGGTTTTCTACTTGCATTAAAACTATTACATTCCAATAAAATGTTTAATTTGGCCAGAGTCTCTGCTGTGTGCCAAGTGGAAGAGTTTTTGCGTTATGCCTTCAAATGATGCTCAGGAAGCTCACTAGGATTTGGAAGAGAGTGATAATGTAGAAAAGGCCACGTCTGCTGTCGATGATGTACCTGGAAATCATTGTGAAGGCCGAACTTGCAGGCAGACTTTCCTCCATCAACTGCAGGTCTACAGGAAGCAAAGTCATAGCCGAACTTACAGGCCGCGTCAGTGCAGTTTAAGCCACTGAGAGTCACGTTACTCTCCATTCCTGTAGCATCCCGCACGATGCAAGCACCTTTCAACAAGTCAATCAATACATAATACAAATCAATCAATAATACAACAGTAATCAAAATGATATGCAATTCTGAGGGAGTTTACCTGCGGAAATGGCCACACCCATGTACACGAGGCCTGTTATGAGGATAGCCAACAGCGTTCCTTTTGGGATGGCCATTTGAGGATCCTTAGAGAAATTAAACAATTACAGAGAATCTTTGCAGAGGCTGTGACGAAGAATAAATAAATGCGTTGAGGAAAGGATTGCCGACACTCACTGCTAGATCTCCTGAGATGTTGGCTCCAGCCAAAATGCCTGTGGCAGCCGGGAAGAAGATGGAAAAAACTGAGAAAAACGTCTGCCCTCGAAAGTCTGGGCCAAAGTTATCCGCCAAGATGCCCGCTAAAAAGACAAGATGTCCGATAATTATGTAGTTAGATAACAGAAAGCACAACAGGAATGATTAAAGAGAAAACAACTACCAAATTTTAAACTCAGAACTCAAGTCACATAAAAACATTCCCAGTGGCCTTGGACAATCCTGAACTATTGTTCTTAACTGGTTTTTCCTAAATACCCAAGTATTCATTTGGACATCAAGCGACGATCAAGTGATATATTGATAAATAAAAATGTTTTAATATTATACCAAGAAAAAATCTCAGAAGCCTAGGCTTCATGGTTTCCATCTTTTTCATTTTTAAGGTTTCATTCTCTTGCCAGTGGGTAATTCACAGCACAAAACACTGTGTTCAGCACAAACCATGTTTATCAAACACAGAGTTTGATTTGACGCACACCCTTTTACATTTAAAAACCCAAAACAAACAAAAACAAAAAAAAGTTCATAGCAGTTTATCATGTACATAAAGATCTGTTTTCTTTCTGATGCCCATCGGTTGATAAGTGCTGGTCTAGATGAGCACATTCTTACCATCATAACTGAAGAAGCCAAATTTCTCCTTGGACTCAACAGGGATGAAGGTCCCAATGAAGTAGTTAAAGATAGCAGTGATCAAAATGAACAAGAGGAATATTTGAGCCTGTGAAACAAAGTCATTTTGACAAATGGTGAATTCATAAGGTCAGCACTGGCTGATGATCAAAGAAAACTGAAGATACACTAAATCTCTTGCCTTGGCCTCCCACTCCATTCCAGCTACTGAGATGCCGAGCAGCAGGATGACGGTAATGGTTCCAATGATCCTGACGTCATTAATCGGATCGAGCATGAGCGCATCAGAATTCTAAATGGACACAAACACATATGATTATTCAGTCTACACACAATGATTTTGAAGCAAATAATGTATGAGAGAACAGAATTGCGCCTCTTACAACGAGCAGCTCAACTACAGTTTCTGCAAAGCCCACGACGTACATGGCCACGGCCACAGCGTTGGCAAAGGCAAAAATCAGACCAATGGAGCCGCCGAACTCTGGGCCCAAACTTCGAGATATTAAATAATATGCCCCACCTGAAGAAAAGATATTAAACCAAATCACCTTTCTGAAAAGACAATTCTAGGCTGATTTATCGTTATCCTGTTGCATCATGCTTTCATGAACAGGTGCACACAAACACTTGCACAAATTCAAGTTCATTGCTAGGACCCACGTCTTTTGAAAGGGAAAGGTGGTCATACATGCATGAATTACTCATACATTCAGTTATGTTATTTTGGTATTTTTTACAAGAGCGGTTCATCATTTGGCAACTTTGGCCTCATTCTGCGGAAGCAAGATTCTAACAAATACTGCAGCCTTCCACTGAACTCAAATCATTAACTGATTCTGGCCCTGCCCTTGTCTTTGTTCTTCATGTTAACTGCATTTTGAGAGCTTTCTGAATAAATGTTGAATCATGCAGTCTAATTTGACTATTGGCAAGCGGGAGTAAAGAGTAGAGCAGTGCGTGTTGTGGATATAGCAGTAGTAGACCAATCCATCGTGTGTTTTAATGATATGTCCCAGTGATATAGTGAGAAGAGGAAGGGGCCCAGCACTGAACCCTGAGGTAGCCCTGTGGATAAGATCATAATGGGTCAAGTTACCAATAACAAAGAAGTACTCTCAGCTGAAACATCCTCCCATATTCAAGCCTAGTCTACAGATTCTCCTAATAATCAGGGGGGAGGAATGTGCACAGGCCGAGTACAGATCGACTTGAGTGAATGTTTAATGCTACATCTTATTTCTAAAAGTGTGTGTGTATTAATAAATGACTGGAATACCAGAGAAGATTAGGCCTAATCTGATTAACGGCTACACACCTCAGTGACGGGAAGCATTAGCACAAACACGCATCAAAAATCCTGCATACAAAATATGTAAAGTAGTGAATGTAATGTTCTGATGAGTGTGAGAAAGCGGTTCTCTAAAGTTGCAGTGACAGCTAAATATCATTGAGGATTTCAAACAAACCCAATCCTACACACACACACACACACACACACACACACACACACACACCCTCCTGTGACTGGGTTAATAACTAACGCCTGAGGTGCTCATGGAAAAATATTGATTTGCTTCCACACTGAAACAAAAATGTTATTGAGTGCCATCACCCTGCTCTCAGATGATGGCCTGTAGAGAGAGACAGCTATCCATTTCTGACTTCCAGACTGCCAACGAACCTCACAATTGCCTGAGAGAAAAACACTGTGATCTTAAGACACTCTATTGAATTTCCCCACAGGCTGTGAGAACTGGAAGCGTTACGCCAAGTACCTTACTGCCCCTTCATCCGCCATTAGTGTAGTGCTAGAACAGTTGGATGTGTCACACTGATGCACTTAGATAGGAGTTCAAAAACACCATGCCACCAAAACTGAGAGAAACTCCTGTGAAGACCTCAGGAACAATAACTCTACACTATAGGTTTACATACAGACTCTCGTTTCATGAACCCTAAAGTTAAACCACATGCAAGTAATGACTTTAAGAAGTAACAATTGATGCTACCAAAATCTCTTTTGGGAATCTGTCCATATTCTCTTCTTTCCTCATCATGGGTATTTCGGCCTGTCCTCAGCTGTGCTTACAACCTCAACAACTTGCTGTTGTAGTAAATATCCACATTTGATTGAGGAAATAAAGGCTACTAAAATTATAGAAAGAAGACATTAACTTGTCCTTTCAGTGTTCGCTTGTCATTTTGTTATTAGAGAGCTCTTATTAAATATACTACTCTCTGGTCTATAAAGAACAAAATGACAAGGACAAGTAAAATCCTTTTTCTATCATTTTTGTTACGCATTTTACATCTGCCCGTAGATGAGCTTAATGTCAACCCTGTTAGGGTCACTTATGTACAGTAAACAATTGGATGTTTATGGAATATCAGCATTTATCCACATTGTGTCATTTGTGTGTAACCGTTCCACAACAGTCACCCTTTGAATGGTCTTTGCACCAATGTAAGTCACAGTTGAAATAATGCACTTTTCTTTTTTTTTTTTTTTAATTACCTCCTCGTACAAAGCCATTGGTGGCGATCGCAGAGGTCGAGCAGCCCGTGATGGTAGTCACAACAGTTGCCATAATGACAATGATGCAGGAGTACGCTGTGGAAATAAAAAAGGTGAAACGACAGTGAACGTCTCCACGACTCATGGTTATCAGGTTCAGCACTAAACACTAGTCGCTTGCGGCTGGCTTCACACTGTATGCAGTACATTTCCAGTGTTGGAGCTGCTAAATGACAGCTGACCGCTCACAGCGCCTCACAGCCACATTCAGCATGAGCATGAGAAATGACTGCAGCTCGATGGAAAACACAAGAGTTTGCTTGTGAATTGAAGTGCTAATTCACACGGCCGACCAAATTCAAACCTACCAATTCCAGCCTGGCCCACGATCCATGTCATTCGAATGAAGAGCATCACACCCCATATGTTTAACATGCAGCGCACCTGCACAGAGGAAGGATGCAGTTTAGACTCATGCTGACAAAAACATCAAGGACCAAAGCCGTTTCTCAAACCTCATTCACCGGGACGATGAACGCCGGACAGGAACCCATCAGTGTTTGAAGGAAAGCTGCGGGCTGACGGCTATCGACGGCATGTGTGGCATCACGTCCGTTATAACAAAAGACTTTATCGGTATAACAGCAGTGCATTACAGGACAAACAAACCTGCCCAGAGCTGCAGTTTATTATTCGATACAAACTATTCCAAAGTAATCTTTTAGTGGCGTGACAACAGTTCCAGACGGATACACTTCTGCCTGTGTGTTATTACTGTAATTCCTGTGGGTGAGTTTACTCCATCAGTAAGCAATTCTTTTACACTAGTTCCATATGAACATGATGTAAACAGTCAAGGTTTAAGTCATGTGGCGAAACTGAACAGCGAATGCTGTAATGTTCACTAACTGGCCTCATGTACTTCCATACATACTGAAACTATACCTAAAATGTTTTACCGTTTTGTTTTTACTGAAGGATGAGCTGAAGTTTTCTTCTGAGGTAACAGACATTACACCACAAAGCCTGTCGACGGAGAACCCGGATCAGTCCTTCAAGCACATTTGAACAAACCGGTTCCAAAGATTGATTGAATTCCTGCCGTTGGTTTGAAAGACACTTTGGATGAAATGAATTTTCACTTGTCGACACTATGAGAAGCTGTTTGGTGTCAAATGTTAAGACTGGGAAGGTGAAAATGAGGACAATTTTAAGGACAAGGAAGTCCTGTCAAAATATTGACCGAGAGACAAGAAGCAGAGCCGATCTGTGAACCATAAAGCCTTTACTGGATTCACACGTGTCAGCGGGGAAGACGGTCTGTACTCAGCAAAGCCACGGCTTGTTGAGAGTATTAGCATATTAAACATTACAAGAGCACGGCAGTTTAACACACAGCCTCTAATAGGAGTCTCGACAGGCAGCAGATATAGCAAACTAATAAAAAAAAAACAATTATCACCCACAGCAGAAAAATCTCACTCGTCGCCCACGCTACATTCATTCCCATCTTGGATTTTGTGTGGGTGCCACAACTCTGAGACAGATGACATTAACCTTCGCTGAAGCATGTCTGATCTGAGGGTGACTCCTCTTACCAGCACTCCTTTGATCCAGCCGAACTTCACCACTCCTTTAGACTCGGAGGCTTCTTTAGCCGCGGCCTCCTCTGCAGGAGTCAGCTCCTCGCCGTTAGCGAAGCCATCCTCGAACGGCTCCTGCAATCACAGACAAACACACGCTTGAATACGTCTGACTGAGTGTGGAGTAACAATGATGAATCACTCAAGGCCAAAAGTATAGTAACATTTTAGCACTGTTATCTTCAAGTGAAAGCTTCTCATGTCATCATTAGCTTCATTAAAAGGAAAAAGATGCTCAAACCCAAAGAAGAAGAAATGTGTGTGTGTGTGTGTGTGTAATGCGCAAGAACCAGCGAGGGCTGTTTTAGCGGGTCACACACGTATGAGCTTCTGTGTTCAGTGTACTTGATGCGCACTTTTGTAACGATCACTCGTTTATTTATCGTTTATCTGCCGTCCGATGTTGTTGCCAAATTGCATTGCTATGGGTTGCGTCTTGCTTTGGATTTGATTGACAGACTGGCATTGTGACGCGCAAGCTTTGTGCTTTCTAACCATATCTCCACTTTTTTCATTTTTTTCATTTTTTTTTATCTTCCACAGTATGTAGCAATTATTCTGCTTGTTGTACATATAAAATACAAGAAAATTACATCAGTAGACCCATATTCCACCAATGTTTTTATACAGTTTGTGCACATACCGTAAATGCATAGAGAGAGTGTATCTTGTATACACACACACACACACACACACACACATTACTTTTACTCTGTGCACAAACATTGCATCAAACACTGAAACATAAAAGTATCGGATCAGGACTCTGTATGGACTCAGATACTCAATATTCAGTGGCTTGGATCGGATTGGGGCACAAAAAAAAAAAAAAAGGACTATCCCTAATATAACCATACATGATGTACAGATGGCTAACACAAAAGAGCTGTAAACATGAGAACAGTCCTGAGCTGGAGACAGCAGCACAGTCGCTGTCCTTGCGTCTGTGAAAGGTCAAACACAGGAAGTGTCCCTCCTCCACAGAAACAAAGCCGTGACGAAGGCAGCCGGCCATTACAGCTCCTGGGAAATAAACGACCGGCCTGACATCCACACAGAGACTTCACAATGACAATGCGAGGAGTTTACAACATCCTGTCCAGCACACATAAAGCTCTGGTTTGGACTCTGTGGAAAAAGTCAGCAGCGGTTCGATGCGAGCGCAGCAGCCGGGGGCCGGATCGATGTCTGTTAGAGGCCTTCGATGGCAGCGCTGCACGCCGAGGACAAAAGTACAGGAGAAATCTGTCATGAAGATCCCGACAGAAGGATCTCCCTTCACTCCACACCAGCGCATTTCTTCAGGATATTCCTTCCACTGAAGGGCACGTGAAGCTCGTGTCCTCATCCCTGTCCTTGACCAAATGAGTGAGTGTTGATGGGATTCATACGTGACATTGAGTGGTGTGTATTGATGGCCGGTGGCTGCAGGACATACTGTATTACACGCCTAATGACTTGGCAGCACTTTACTAATATTTTTCCCCTCCATAAAAAGACACAACCTTTAACCCGTGATGCATAATCCTGCTGAAGGATTCGTTACCACACATTGTGATTAGTGGTCATTAAAGCCTATTCAAACAAACGCTATTCTATAACTAATAATGACAGCAAATAATGTGACCCAATTCACAGCAGAATCTAACAACAGGACGAGCAGAAAGAAAGAATTTCAGTCCAGATCATTTCAGTATGAAGCATTCTGTTTTAATTGGACTTGACTGCATTTTTTCTATTTGAATTTGCCAATTTAATGGGTAAAAATAATTTTGGTAATCCAAAAGTATGTCTGATTAATAATGAAAGAGCAATTAATTAAAACACTTATTGTGTTCTTTATAACTTCCCAAATTCCATGTCTGCTGTTTTTATTCCCAGCAGTGAATATGGGAAGGAAGAGTGGCAAACAAGATCCAGCAGATGAATCATGTGATATTTAAAAAAAACAGCTGTCACACAAGTGTTCGGTGTTTTCTGGTTCATTTCTGCTCCTCACTGCATTGAGTGATCATACATTACTGGAGAAGGAGCATGAAGACAACATGCTCTTCTCTCCATGCTCTCTCATAGACATGTCAACCCAAGTTATAAAGTTAACTGGCAACTACCTATTTTTCCAAGTCATCTGCTCTTGTATGGGTTCCTGCTGAAGCCGGATCTGAATCCACAGCACACATTAGCGGATTATTCAGTCAGACTGAACAGAAAGTGTGCATCAGGACCTGTAGCGTCGGTCAACACGAGCGTCCCGCAGACGTCCAGCGGCACGGACACGGATACGGCGCGGATGAAACACGGCTTTGTTTCAGCTTTTCAACAGCTGGTCATGAATCAGCGAGGCTCAGTGAGGGCCACATGAAAGACTAGACGTCACACACGCTCATCTCCAGAACTGTAATGTATTTTCTATCCCACTCACATAAAACACTGCATTTTTAGATTGTCATAAACATTTAGTCCCCATAATGTAGGGAATACCAGGTGCACACATCCTCTAAGACACGCGGATAAGAGTCAGAAACCGTCCCGCTCATCTGTTCATGCCAATAGTGATGCAAATATTACAGAATTTAAGGAACACAAGTTTAAGAAAGAAAAATCATTTCATCAACTATGTTTTTTGTAATAAAGCATGTGCTGATAAAGCATTCACAACAAGACATGAATTAGCAAAGCAAAGAGTAGTTTTCATATTGATGTTGGCTAATAACTTTAAACATCATCTGTGCATGTGTCAAAATATCAAGAGATTACAGCCAAGCTGATCCCTGATTTACAGCCACTTGCCGTCTTTAACGCTAGAATACAGATACCGGAGAACAGGCCTCGTGACCGGAAGCAGCGTGTAGATGCTGTGGAGCTCCTGACACAGACTCGAGTCAATCACTAGAGCCGCTGCACATCACAACATCAGCGCGCCTGCATTCTTCATCACGCTGGTGGCGCTCCACGCCGGGCAGAGGTCACACATCTGAAAGTGGGTCATCACTGCCAACATTTAGCAGCGTGAACATCATGTCAATCAGCCTTCGACTGCAGCCTCCCGAGAGACGTGCTCTGCCACAGTCCTTCAGCACACACACACAAAACCGTTACGCTGTGCATCAGCGTCTCAATCCGAATTCTCCTTCACTTCTCAAGACTCTGACCTTCCACATGAAGTCACTTCCCACCAAACCCATTCATTCCCCGTGCCATCTGACCATGCAGCATGGTAGCTTGAACAAAGAAAAACAACAAAAATCATTCATAAAACATACGTAATGTCAGAAAGTGCAAGAGCTTTTATGACATGCTGTTTATCAGTCAGTTGTAAGTGCTCCGAGAGAGTCTGTGCTGACGGGACGGTTCAGAAGGCATACTGAGCTCCTGAGATATCAGCAGAGCTGTTTTCTGCTGATGGACCGATCTGACATAATTAGCATGGGTAAATAACATAATTAGCATGGGTAAACAGAAGGCTCCAAATGCATCATGGAAAACAATCCCACCACAGTCTCAATTAGTATGCGGTGAATGGGCCGCTTTGTTGCCCGTTTCATTACGGTTTCAAAACTAGTTTGGCCCTGACATGGGAATGAGCCAGAACCCACTCTAAACAGGAAGTGAGCACTTGGGTCGCCCCCAGCAGACGCAGAATCTCTGAGGAGCTCAGGACCCGCAGGGGGTCACGGTTACTAGCGTGTCTGCGAACACAGCGCAAGATCACGCACACGTTAACGTCACGTGAACAGAAGCAGCACGACCCCCATCTGCCACGTGTGTGCGCTTTGGGAAATGTGCCGACTTCCTGTGCATGTTTATTTATCAAGCAACTACCACATACTTTCTGAGGGAAAGAAACGCCTGTTTAAATGAAAGCAGCGGTCGGAGACATTACTGCAGTTCACAGCTGAACACAAGCAGAAGCCGCTCACTCTAGTCCTACAAGTCAGTCCTCCGTTTCTCTTTAAGACCGGTCCTAACATTTTCAGTAGAATCTGAAAAGACTAAGACTGCTAGTTGGTCAGACTAGTTCTCAACATGGCAGCTAAGATTATGGTTATTCACGCACAGCAGCGCTCGTATTCAGGAGGACGACGATATATCACACACATCTGAAGTGGTTTGTTGTAATTCATTTATTTTAGTGTTGAGTTTAACATACTATAAATAACCCTAGTGATTTTACTGCACTTTCTATAATGCACGGTTTCATTATTCGTTGGTTTGAAAGTGTTCAGTCAGATTGAAGTCTGAATCCAAATAAGGTTTTAATCGGGTGTCTGATCTATCTTCAGCAGCAAAAGAGAGATAGTAATCCACATTTGCAGCTGATGCTGATAAGCGACAGAAAATGATGAACCCATAACAAACACACTTTAATAAGACCGAAACAGCCTCTAACTACATCTCATCTGCTCAGTAGACACCGATCTGAGACACATTCGTGTTCATGGATTAGAACGGAAAGGCTCATACAAAATTGTAATCCTAATATGCATAAACATAAGCATGAGGACTCTAAGGCTAAAGTATAAAAACAAAACAAAAGGACAGCGTGAACAGAAGCAGCGCGACCCCCATCTCATATATATATATATATATATATATATATATACACACACACACACACACACACACACACCTTTGCATTTTACTGAAGGGTTTGAGTGAATCGGATTTTCAGTGAGAGATAATGCAGGGAAGGTCTTCATTTTCTTTTTCCCTTTGGCTCTGGGATAACAATCCTTTATTTCAGGTGCATCAGGAAAAAGCAGTTTCAGATCCAGAGTGCGTTTTCACTCAGAAAGCTTTCAGAAAACTCGATCCTCATGTTTGAGCAAACTGCACGCATGAGCACAAAAACCTCCAGACGGGACACAGGGAATGATGGGTAGAGTCCTCCTGCTGGCTGCATGTGTAGATGTGAATGGAGAGTTCAGTGGCGCGCGGTGAGCTCATCTCATTCAACAAAGCAGCTCATTGTTGCTGGATCTACTCGAGCCCGATCACAACTGTAACTAAAAACGATTGAAAAGCCCCCAGCAAACCCACAGCACCCATTTCAGCTCATTCAGCACGCCACATTAAGAGCCAGGGCTCATCTCCCACAATTCATTCATAAGAGATGGAAGAAAAAAAATTGAAGTATTACGTTTCAGTAAGAGATCTCTTAAAAGCCTGATGGAAACATTGGTTTGAAGAGAATGTGGCATTTTCAGGAAGGCTGGGAAAGAGCTTAAAAAAATGACAAGAACTAGTTTAAAAAAAAACTCACTGGTTTAGACCTTTGTAAAGACTCAACAGCTAATAGCATGTCCGATTTAAAGTTCATCATTGAAGGTAAACAAGGGCGACAAATTAGTATGAAAGTGAATAAACATGGATGAATGAGAAAATAAAGAAAGACATTCTTGATATTGAAAAGGGTTATTAAAAACACAGTAAGGCCTTAATACTTGTGTCTGACACACACACACACACACGTCTGGTTTTGTGAAAAGTGGGGACATTCCATAGGCGTAATGGTTTTTATACTGTACTTACTGTATGTGCTATTGCCCTACACCAACCCTACACCTAAACCTACCCCTTACAGGAGACTACAGGCATTTTTACTTTCTCAAATAAATAAATAAAAATACTCACCTCTGTAATCTCATAAGCCTTTTGAAATATGGGGACACAGGGAAATGTCCTCATAAATCACCTTCTCCTTGTAATACCCATCATACCCATGTCATTATACAAATTTATGTCCTCATTTGTCACAAAAACACGCACACGCATGCACACAGTCAGACAATAAGAGCACGGTTTATGGATTCAGTTCTCTTTTACAACTGACTGTGCTTGAGCAAAACTGACAGTCAAAAATGACAGCCTTTGTAAATATACATGTAAATACAGGATATGTGTCTTAATCTGAGCAGCCAGTATGTCGGATTCTGTGCATTCAGTCTCATATCACTCTGCTTTGCACATGAACATTTTTATACACAAGCCTGAATTTGAGAATAAAATTATAAAAGCCACATGATGCTGCTGCAGAGACACATGAGAGCGCACAGGGGAGGAATGATGGGATACTGCAGTGTTTGTATCCATCAGAGGAAGACACTGATCTGACAGACATGTGACCTCACTGATCATGTCGCCTGCAGATACACTGTGACAGGTGTCAGACAGCCAGTGCCAGCACACATGACAGCCACCATACTGCAGCGTTCAGAGAGCGACGGTCACCATACTGCAGCATTCAGAGAGTGACCGCTCCATACTGCAGCGTTCAGAGCGACGGCTCCATACTGCAGCGCTCGGAGAGCGACGGCTCCATACTGCAGCGCTCGGAGAGCGACGGTCACCATACTGCAGCGTTCAGAGCGACGGCTCCATACTGCAGCGCTCAGAGCGACGGCTCCATACTGCAGTGCTCGGAGAGCGACGGTCACCATACTGCAGCGTTCAGAGCGACGGCTCCATACTGCAGCGTTCAGAGAGCGACGGTCACCATACTGCAGCGCTCGGAGAGCGACGGTCACCATACTGCAGCGCTCGGAGAGCGACGGTCACCATACTGCAGCGTTCAGAGCGACGGCTCCATACTGCAGCGCTCAGAGCGACGGTCACCATACTGCAGCGCTTCAGAGCGACGGTCACCATACTGCAGCGCTCGGAGAGCGACGGTCACCATACTGCAGCGTTCAGAGCGACGGCTCCATACTGCAGTGCTCGGAGAGCGACGGTCACCATACTGCAGCGTTCAGAGCGACGGCTCCATACTACAGCGTTTAGAGAGCGACGGTCACCATACTGCAGCGTTCAGAGCGACGGCTCCATACTGCAGCGTTCAGAGCGACGGCTCCATACTGCAGCGTTCAGAGCGACGGCTCCATACTGCAGCGTTCAGAGCGACGGCTCCATACTACAGCGTTTAGAGAGCGACGGCTCCATACTGCAGCGCTCAGAGAGCGACGGTCACCATACTGCAGCGTTCAGAGCGACGGTCACCATACTGCAGCGTTCAGAGAGCGACGGTCACCATACTGCAGCGTTCAGAGAGCGACGGTCACCATACTACAGCGCTCAGAGAGCGACGGTCACCATACTACAGCGCTCAGAGAGCGACGGCTCCATACTACAGCGCTCAGAGAGCGACGGCTCCATACTACAGCGCTCAGAGAGCGACGGCTCCATACTACAGCGCTCAGAGAGCGACGGTCACCATACTGCAGCGCTCAGAGAGCGACGGCTCCATACTGCAGCGCTCAGAGAGCGACGGCTCCATACTACAGCGTTCAGAGAGCGACTGCTCCAAAAACGTAAAGTGTTTGTCATGTTTTGACCATACAGAGTATTATATATATATATATATATCTAAAAAAAATTTTTTAAAAATTTAAAAAAAAAACAATTAACGGTCTGGTTTCTACAAATTTCACGTAGGAGCAAAAAATCTGCCATTAAACTTGAAAGAAATAAAGGTTTGAAATTTGATAATTACCGTTATTGACTGATATGAAAAAAATGATCGTGATAATTTTGGCCATAACGCCCAGCCCTAACAGCAGCACTCAGAGAGCAATGCCCACCATTTAGTCAAGTAGGGATACAACGGTTATTGATTTTGTTGGTACGATTATAGTCGGAGGAATAATCACGGTTTCACAATTATTATGCATTTATTCATTTCACAACATAAAATCACAAACACTTTTTAGATTAAAGTGTTATTGATTGCTGCCTTTTGAAACAGAAATAACAGTAACCAATAATACAGCACAAAAAAAAGTCCATCTCTCCTATTGGAATTAAAAAAACGTGACCTCTGCTGTAAATGTAAATGACATTGTTTCTGCTCTAATTCATTATTAAAACAAACATTCAAATGGTGGCTGTAAAAAGTCTTCATGACAGTTATTCAAAGATACATTAAATAAAAGACAAGTTAAGTAAAACTTTAATATGTAATTGTATGCATGTTAACTGGAATGCTCCTCTCTAGAGTTATTTTTTCTAGCCAACACTGACATTGTTCACAAGCGGTTTAAAATGCTGACTGAGTGATTACATCAGAGACTTCAGAAAGCTGTACTGTATCTTTCAGCATTCGTTCACTTGTGCTCTGTGCTGCTTGATAACCCGTCTCATTTTCGGTTCATCACTAGTGATCTCATATGAAGCTCATTTTGATGAGGAACGTTCACTCACTGAAACACTGAGCTCAGGTGTGATACAGGTAATGCATGTCCACTGGGACGCTGCCTTCATTGCGCTCATGTGAGGAGCATCACTATGGAGACGGGGCCGGAGGCGTCGCGGGACCAGTGCTCCTTCACCTGATGTTTTAGGCCCGTCCCAGCATGCTCTTACCCTCTACTGACACCAGGACAATCATTACATCACCTGTGCAGAGATCACATCACAATCACTAAATAAATCATGCCGAGATTCATCAAGGGCCTCTGCGATGAACTCAACATCTGTGATCATCTTGATGAAAACACCAAATGGACAGTCAACTGATTGCCATGAAGTTGCCATGCCTGACAATAGCATTGCAAATGGTTAGCACTGTGTTGTCTTGTGGCTATGAACAAGAAACATCAACAATTCCAAGAGTTAACCTGTTTGGGAACACCATTTTTGCAAGCAAATAAACCACTGTTGACACAGTCGTCCAGTGTTGCCATATCCTCTTATTATCTTTGGGTCTGCTGTTTGGACATGGCTCACAATATTGGGTCACAATATTTTGGCCTTATTTCCAAAATACAGCATTCAGACTTTGGATTTCGGTTTATTTTGGTCTTGTTTTTGTTTGCGGTTTTTCCCAGCAAGATCTGGCAACACTGACTCTTCAGTCCCCATTTATTTCAGTTGTTTTACGGCAATATATTACGGTCTTAGGAATAATAATAAAAAAAAAATTATTTATTTATTATTATGATTATTTTCTTCCAGCTGTCTGACATCCTAAAACACTAGTGTGAATGTAAAGGTAGACTGACACTAAAACGAGGTCCGAGTCCACTTTAAAGTCCAGGTACAAGTCAAAGCACAGACTGCTTGCTCTGATCAATCTGCACACTGAAAAAGGTTTGGAGCTCTTCATTCTGAACCAGATTGATGCATTTCACTTCAAAAGGTCTGCTGCAGCAGAGGTGTTAGAGATGTTCAGATGACTCCACAGGCTCACAGTCAGGAGAAACAGCGCCTGATTCACAGAGAGACGTGTTCAGCTCTTCTGGCGACTGAGAGTCTTTCCACATGTGGCCACTTCCCCCTCCGAGCTGATCTGCGTCGCTTTAACAGCTTCCACCGCACTTCTCACGTGACAACAGCAGCAGACGGCACATTAGCAATTTCCCTGAATTAATGTTAACACTTTACATCAGCAGAATGCAGTCGAAATTACAAAACAGTTAAGACATTACAAGTAAATAACTGTGCAAGGTGGCCAAAACTCATGACGACCGTCCTCAGCGTTGAGCTCTGCCCTCAGCAGCAGCCATGCTTCTCTTCACAGCTGCTGTCCAAGCGCAGCACCGGCCCGTCACAGAGAGACCAGTCAGTCTCTCACAGCATCAGTATTTCAACATGTTTCCGCTCGGTCACACCTCTGGAAATAAATCGTTCCTGACAGGACTTCGCTCTCGCTGGTCAATCTCACGCATCCTCATCGAGCGTCAGTCACACTACAAAAACGTGCGGCGCCAAACACTTTCAGCGTTATTCAACAGAGCCAAAATTAAGGAGCGATTTAGTGAACGTGACATAACGTGTCGCTCTAATGAAATACTAAAACTGTTAAAGCAGCGTCTGGAAAACCAGACGCCGTTGTCACAGCCATAAAGACGCACTGACTCACACATCAATATCTGCTCAGACTCACTGCCAGCGGCCAATAAAACACTTTCCATTCACTCATGGATTTGCTGTACAGTAACTTCAATAGGAAAACGCTTCGATCTGAAAGTACGA
Source organism: Onychostoma macrolepis (assembly GCF_012432095.1). NCBI lineage: Eukaryota > Metazoa > Chordata > Actinopteri > Cypriniformes > Cyprinidae > Onychostoma > Onychostoma macrolepis. The sequence goes on from NC_081164.1 coordinate 1,071,469, forward strand.
TGCTTTATCACGACATTACTAGTGTTCGCTTTACGTAACGTGTCGAAACACATGCATCTCACTGGTTTGACAGAAAGCAGAAAAAAAGGCAAATCACATCAGCCACTTCATGAAGATTATCTGGACGGGATCAGATTAATTGACAACCATTAAAAGGACAAACAGAAGAAAATAGCTTTGTAAAATCCCCCACAGCTTAACTCCATCCCCAACAATACAAACAGCTGAACAGATGTATTTATAGCAGCAGAAAACACTGGAGCCGTGTTGACTTACTGACAGCTGCTACACAGCACACACAAACACAAGAGCCTCAGGATCACACATCTGCTTACAACACACTCTTCTTCCTGCAGGTGAAAGAAAAACCGAATCACGTCGAGCCTGTGTACACTTATACACGCTAACTACCCGATCACAAAAACACCAGGTGTAAACGCATTCTGACACACCATTCAATCACTCAAAGCACTTCAGGAGGCGCTTTAAGACGCCTTGGGCTAAGTGTAAATGCCTGTATAAACCACACACATAAACTCTGCTCCTCCCAAAATTGGTCAAACAAAAGAAGCTGTGAGAGCATGTTATAACGGCTCCAGTCAGACAGCGCACTTCTGCAAACGAACACGCCGCTCGCTGCAGTGTCACGCAGATTCAGAGAAAGTGACCGAGAGCAAATAAACCCACAGTGAACCAGCACAGCATTTACATTAGATTTACATACACTTAATTCACATAATATTTAGCATTAGAGGAAGTACTAGTGATGGCAGAGTTCACGAACAGTGAAGTCACTTTATGTCCCTCAGCTGTGCTTCCACAGGCTTAGCCTTCCCTGGACATGGAGACTTGGGGCAAAAATGCCACTAAATTGGACAAAAATGCCCCCGTATAAACAAACTAAATCCATTACGTTTGTTGCTAACAAAGTGAAAATGAACAGACAGTGTAGATTGTGGCATTAAATTAAGATCTGCTCATGTTATTTCTTTTTAGGCATTTTTAAAGTGTTGCTCATTTTAACCAATCACACACAATTCTGCTGTTGACAAAGCGCAGATATACTTACACGCGAGTCAGAGATTCATTTCAGTGTATACAGCGTCAGTGATTATAAAGATTGTTTTTTAGGGTTTTTGGAGAGTGCTTAAACTCGTAATAGATCAAAGTTAGTGATAACGTTACTTTCTATATACCTATAATTCATTCGCTGTTTGAATAACTGTGGAAAGGAAACGTTAATTATCAATTTCTAATGTTTTTATTTAATTGTAATCACGTACAAATTCAGTCCTATTAAACATGTTATTAGCCTACATGACACCCATGTCTGGTTTTTGCCTGAACGGGTTTAAAGGGATACTCCACCCCCATGGCCTTCCAAACCCGCAAAAGCTTCGGAACACAATTCAAGATATTTTGGATGTAACCCGGGAGGTTTGTGACTGTCCCACTGACTGCTGAGTAAATTACACTGTCAAGGCCCACAAAAGTATAAAAAACAATCGCCAAAATACACAAAGTGCGTACGCTATTCTTGGTCATCAGTAACGCATGGATACGTATTGTACGTTTATTTACACTTTAATTTGAACAGAAACAGCATATCCATGCGTTACGGATGACATCCAAAATATCTTAAATTGTGTTCCGAGGACGAACGAAGCTTTTGCAGGTTTGTAACAACATGACGGTAAGCGATTAATGACAAAATTTGCATTTTGGGGTGGAGTATCCCTTTAAGTTGTTTAATACATTTGGCTGCTATTTGGCTGCTTTTAGCCTGACCCTGGAGCTGGTTCACCCTCCGCCTATGTGTGCTTCACTCACTTTACTCCGTCTCATGATTACAATTACTGCCGCAAAAGAAAACAAGTGCCGTCAAGAACACAACACACACATACAAGCCAGCACAAGACATGTTTTATTCATGCTCCTCTGCTGCAAAACACTGCGCAGTTCATAGAGCCGACAGTCAGGCCGTCACCGGTTATCTGCTGCATCTGTTCTTCAGAAAGCCACCGAGTGCTTCACTCTGGAGCTGTTTGGCTCAAATGAGTGGAAACTACTGTTAAACGCTTGTGCGTCATAACTCGTCTCAAAGAAGCTTTTCTAAAACTTGGCATCAAAGCATCTTACAAATGCACTTAACTAGATAAACTGCCAAGTCATAATAGCCAGTGTCGTCAGAGAGCTGAATCGCCGAGCCTCCGGCTAAAACTGCTCCCAGACTAACTAGAGCAGAGCCAGGCCTTCACAGCAACCAGCTCCAGGACGCTCACCATACCTGCTGTTCACCACTGAACCACTTCCACTGTTACAGCACACAGAGCACTTCATCAACACAGCAGGCAGGGTCTGTCTCAACAGGCCTTTACATCGCATCACAGAACCTGAGAGCAAGACACACGCAGACTCACACACACACGCGCAGACTCACACACGCACACGCGCAGACTCACACACGCGCACGCGCAGACTCACACGCGCACGCACACGCAGACTCACACGCGCACGCACACGCAGACTCACACGCGCACGCACACGCAGACTCACACGCGCACGCACACGCAGACTCACACGCGCACGCACACGCAGACTCACACACACACGCGCGCAGACTCACAGGCACGCAGACTCACACACACACGCAGACTCACACACACACACACACGCAGACTCACACACACGCGCAGACTCACAGGCACGCAGACTCACACACACACGCGCAGACTCACTGGCACGCAGACTCACACACACACACGCGCAGACTCACACACACACACACGCGCAGACTCACACACACACACACGCGCAGACTCACACACACACACGCGCAGACTCACACACACACACAGACTCACACACACGCGCAGACTCACACACACGCGCAGACTCACACACACGCGCAGACTCACACACACGCGCAGACTCACACACACACACGCAGACTCACACACACGCAGACTCACACACACACACACACGCAGACTCACACACACACACACACACGCAGACGCTCACACTCACACACACGCAGACGCTCACACTCACGCAGACGCTCACACACACACACACACGCAGACGCTCACACACACACGCAGACGCTCACACACACACGCAGACGCTCACACACACGCACACACGCAGACTCTCACACACACGCAGACGCTCACACACACACGCAGACGCTCACACACACGCAGACGCGCAGACTCTCACACACACAGACTCACACTCTCTCACACACCCACACACGTGCGCAGAATCACACGCAGACTCACACACACACACGTGCAGACTCACACGCGCAGACGCTCTCTCACACACACACACACACACGCTCTCTCACACACACACACACTCACACTCTCACACACACGCACGCAGACTCACACGCGCAGACTCTCACACACATACACTCTCTCACACGCACACACAGCACATCTGAGTCCAGAGGAAGAATGTAAACACCGCCTGGCCTTGTGTTTTCACAACACTGAACTACATGTACAATGATACAGTGAAGAGTCTGATCTTCAGATATCATTTCCCACAATCAGCGTCCTCACACAGGTCAAAGGTCACAGCGCTGCATGTTGATTCTGAAGTGTTATAGAGCATCACCACCAAGACAAACATTTGATATGAAGCCAGGGTTTACTGATCTCATCTAACATCTAACGAGATGAGAGTAATTCAACCAATCAGAAGACATCTCAGACCAAACTACGAGCCATGTGACTATGCTTTCAGTAGCGAACCACTGAACTAGTGTCATACATGTGTTTTCAGTACTAACCCACTAAACTAATGTGTTTTCAGTACTAACCCACTAAACTAATGTGTTTTCAGTACTAACCCACTAAACTATAGCCATACATGTGTTTTCAGTACTAACCCACTAAACTAATGTGTTTTCAGTACTAACCCACTAAACTAGTGTCATACATGTGTTTTCAGTACTAACCCACTAAACTAATGTGTTTTCAGTACTAACCCACTAAACTAGTGTCATAAATGTGTTTTCAGTACTAACCCACTAAACTAATGTGTTTTCAGTACTAACCCACTAAACTAGTGTCATACATGTGTTTTCAGTACTAACCCACTAAACTAGTGTCATACATGTGTTTTCAGTACTAACCCACTAAACTAATGTGTTTTCAGTACTAACCCACTAAACTAGTGTCATACATGTGTTTTCAGTACTAACCCACTAAACTAATGTGTTTTCAGTACTAACCCACTAAACTAGTGTCATAAATGTGTTTTCAGTACTAACCCACTAAACTAATGTGTTTTCAGTACTAACCCACTAAACTATAGCCATACATGTGTTTTCAGTACTAACCCACTAAACTATAGCCATACATGTGTTTTCAGTACTAACCCACTAAACTAATGTGTTTTCAGTACTAACCCACTAAACTAATGTGTTTTCAGTACTAACCCACTAAACTAATGTGTTTTCAGTACTAACCCACTAAACTAGTATCATAAATGTGTTTTCAGTACTAACCCACTAAACTAATGTGTTTTCAGTACTAACCCACTAAACTAGTGTCATACATGTGTTTTCAGTACTAACCCACTAAACTAATGTGTTTTCAGTACTAACCCACTAAACTAGTGTCATAAATGTGTTTTCAGTACTAACCCACTAAACTAATGTGTTTTCAGTACTAACCCACTAAACTAGTGTCATACATGTGTTTTCAGTACTAACCCACTAAACTAGTGTCATACATGTGTTTTCAGTACTAACCCACTAAACTAGTGTCATACATGTGTTTTCAGTACTAACCCACTAAACTAATGTCATACATGTGTTTTCAGTACTAACCCACTAAACTAATGTGTTTTCAGTACTAACCCACTAAACTAGTGTCATACATGTGTTTTCAGTACTAACCCACTAAACTATAGCCATACATGTGTTTTCAGTACTTACCCACTAAACTAATGTGTTTTCAGTACTAACCCACTAAACTAATGTGTTTTCAGTACTAACCCACTAAACTAATGTGTTTTCAGTACTAACCCACTAAACTAGTGTCATACATGTGTTTTCAGTACTTACCCACTAAACTAATGTGTTTTCAGTACTAACCCACTAAACTAGTGTCATACATGTGTTTTCAGTACTTACCCACTAAACTAATGTGTTTTCAGTACTAACCCACTAAACTAGTGTCATACATGTGTTTTCAGTACTTACCCACTAAACTAATGTGTTTTCAGTACTAACCCACTAATGTGTTTTCAGTACTAACCCACTAAACTATAGCCATACATGTGTTTTCAGTACTAACCCACTAAACTAATGTGTTTTCAGTACTAACCCACTAAACTAGTGTCATACATGTGTTTTCAGTACTTACCCACTAAACTAATGTGTTTTCAGTACTAACCCACTAAACTAATGTGTTTTCAGTACTAACCCACTAAACTATAGCCATACATGTGTTTTCAGTACTTACCCACTAAACTAATGTGTTTTCAGTACTAACCCACTAAACTAATGTGTTTTCAGTACTAACCCACTAAACTATAGCCATACATGTGTTTTCAGTACTTACCCACTAAACTAATGTGTTTTCAGTACTAACCCACTAAACTATAGCCATACATGTGTTTTCAGTACTAACCCACTAAACTATAGCCATACATGTGTTTTCAGTACTTACCCACTAAACTAATGTGTTTTCAGTACTAACCCACTAAACTATAGCCATACATGTGTTTTCAGTACTAACCCACTAAACTATAGCCATACATGTGTTTTCAGTACTTACCCACTAAACTAATGTGTTTTCAGTACTAACCCACTAAACTATAGCCATACATGTGTTTTCAGTACTAACCCACTAAACTATAGCCATACATGTGTTTTCAGTACTAACCCACTAAACTAATGTGTTTTCAGTACTAACCCACTAAACTAGTGTCATACATGTGTTTTCAGTACTAACCCACTAAACTAGTGTCATACATGTGTTTTCAGTACTAACCCACTAAACTAGTGTCATACATGTGTTTTCAGTACTAACCCACTAAACTAGTCACACGTTTGCATTGCTTGCCCACTAAATCAGTGTCCATCTGTGTCCAGTATTGACCCACTATTAAACCCGTGTGTTTCTCAGGTCTGTGTGTTCAGCAGTAGCCCGCTGAAGGACTGTGTGTGTCTCGGACCTTGTCCAGCTCGTCGTGCAGCTCCGAGAGGGTGGGTCTGATCAGCTTCTCGCCCAGCGGAGCGGCGGTCTGCCGGTAGAAGTCGATGTTGGGCACGGCGTCGATGGTGTTGTGTCCGAAGGTGCGGAGGTAGTAGGTGTTGGTGTGGGTGTCGTAGTGGTGGTGCTGCTGGCCGCCGGTGGAGGAGTGCAGGCTACCCTCGCTCATCACCGTGTCCCCGTTCTGCGCGTTGTCCGCCGGTGCCGCGTCCGGACTCGAGGCCGCGAAGTTCACGACGCGAAACCGGCCCTTGGCTTCCTCGCCGCCGGACGCGGGGTCCCGGAGCGGCTCGGCGGAGTATTCGGGTGGGGAGGAGTCCGAGGCGGCGCACTCCGACACCAGGTCCACCTGGAAGCGGCTCTGGCTCGGTGTGGGACCGGCGGGTTTGAGCGCGTCAGGCTCGGGCGCGGAGAGATGGTCGCTCGCGGCGGCGGCGGCGGCGGGGGGCGGAGGTGACGCCGACATGACAGAAAAGCCTCCTCAGAGCCGATAGTGTCCGGTGAAGTGCAGCGGAGCCGGTGGAGGTGACACTGATGCTGCAGGAAGACTAAAACAACGCGCCGCGCTTCCCGCAGCGCGACGCGCACATGCGGATGCAAACGGAGAACAGTGGCGCGTGCGTCCAGCCAACAACTCCTGACAGCTGAACTCGTGTGAGGAAATATCCGACGCGCTCCAGAGGACGCTAACGATCTCCGTGAACCGAGCGTTCCGTGGCTAGCGTTCGCCGTGATGCTGCGCGACCTTGCCGCAACTCCGCGTCTCGCCGCTTTATAGGCACTGCAGCAGCGGCGATGCTGGGCGGCCTCGCGAGAGGAGGCGCTGTCGCGAGATTTGCCCGCTCCATCAGGGGTGGAGACTCACACACAGGCAAATGAGGAGTTGAGTCACCTTGCATTGCGACATTTGGACGAAATATAGGAGTATATCTACATAAAACATAGTTTTAGAAATGCTGTATCCTATGGACATAACATTTAGTTTATATAGAGAGCGAGAGGAGTTGCCACACGTGTTATAATATCTACATCTCAGTAACAAAAGTCCGTTTACAGAAATGCTTGTTTTCTTTTAAATTAGGATCATTTGCGCTTCAAAACTACAATTTAATATCATCATATTTCTAACAAAATATCTTTAAGAAAAACAATAAAACGCACTATATAATGATGGGAGAACGTGTTCGGCTGAGTTTTGTATCCTGCCAGCTCTCATTACTCAGAGTTCATATTTTAGAGGACACACAAAAATACTGTCTTAAAGGAATAATTCACATAAAATGAGATGTTTTGAAGAGTCTTCATGCAGACCATGTCCTTGCAGCTGCTGTTTAATTCACTCTGGATCATAGTGATGCCTCCTCCACTGACATCCATTCAGAAGAACACACGTCCAGCTGCACAGATGCTGAGAGTGCTTCACACTGAAGAAATGAGTCTCAAGATCTGGGCCCGAATGTATAAAACTTCTCAGAATTGCTCTTAAGAATAGTCTTAACCTTGGACTTAAGAGTAAAAAAATGTTTAGTTACAAGTGGGACTTCTCTAAGAGTAGGATACCTCTATAAAGAAGCTAAAAGCAGCTTTCAGTAAAGTCTAAGACTGATTCTTAAGTGTTGACTGAGGTGACACTGAAGTGTTGTGAACTAAGGACTACAATGATGTTGTAACCTCGACCTCTGAATCAGCCAACAGTGAGTCTGCTCATGTGAAGTCACAGCAGCACAACACCAATCATTCAATGTAACTACAATAACATCATTTAATTAAGACAATGAAATATTTTAATATTTAAATGTATCTTTTTAAATGCTTTGCATTGTGCAAAATTATCACTAATTATTACTGATGCTTTGTTTTCTATTAGTATGTCTCCTGGTTTACATTTGGAGCAATGATGTGCACATGAGTAACAATAACTCCAGGAAAGCCCACAATCCTCATAAAAGTGGCTTGGTTTTGCAATATGGTTTGGCGGTCAGTTGGAAAGTCAATAAACTGCCATATAGTAGTGACCAAAAGTGATGTCCGGCCAAGGAAATGTAATATCACCTTTAATTAAAAAAAAAAAAAGTGCAAGATTTTGTAAGCATATTGCGTAGTTGCTTAGAGTCGTTGTTTTATTTGTGATAATAATGCAATGAAACATGCCAATTGTGCGCTCATAATTTTCGGCCATGCTGTCATACAAAGAAATTATGAACACATGCAAAAACAAGGGGACCAATGAAATGTTAATAACTTATATTGTAGTTTATTATTCCAATTTAGTGATTTCATCTCTAGATTTAGTGACTTTCTCACCCCTTTAGAGACTTCTTTTCAAAAGCCTAGCAACAAGATCTATTTCTTGGACAAACCTTATCTACATTCCGAGACTCTCCCCTGACGTCATAAAGGCGAGTTCACTGATCTACAGTATATAAATATAAATATAAATATAGATCAGTGGACTCACCATCATGAGGTCATCTAGCAACATTAAGTGACCAGTTTTAGCTACTTTCAATTGAAAAATTTTTTTTAATGGTTTAAGTGTGGTGTCATAAAAAATAAATAAAAAACAACACACATCACTTCTGGCCACTGTTGTGTTTGTGGGGTTAGTGCCACAATATGTGAGCCCCTGCTTACAGCGTCATCACCGGTGCATTGCTGCAGTTTTCCAATTTTCCAGCCAAAAAAAAATGTCATTACTACTTTCATTTCTGCAGTTAGAGCATTGATTTGTAGAGTGGAAGGAGTTATTAAATTTCTTACTTTGTCAGTTACAAAAAAAATGGACTATCATAACGATCAAGTTTGTATCATTTTATCAACTCCATATTATCATATAAGTCCAATATGTCATATTTTCGCTGGAAAGTGTTTGTCTCCTCTTTGCTGCCATCTTGTTACTCCTAACTAGGAGACCTCTCGAGCTGAGAGCTAGTCTTAACACTTAGGAACCTTTATGAATCGCTCTTATTCTTAAGTCTAGGAATGAGAGTAAAATGACATCATTTTTAGAATTTTGACTCACTTAAGACTAAAATTTTACTCTGAGTGGCTTTATACATACTTTCCAACTGACCGCCAAACCATATTGCAAAACCAAGCCACTTTTATGAGGATTGTGGGCTTTCCTGGAGTTATTGTTACTCATGTGCACATCATTGCTCCAAATGTAAACCAGGAGACATACTAATAGAAAACAAAGCATCAGTAATAATTAGTGATAATTTTGCACAATGCAAAGCATTTAAAAAGATACATTTAAATATTAAAATATTTCATTGTCTTAATTAAATGATGTTATTGTAGTTACATTGAATGATTGGTGTTGTGCTGCTGTGACTTCACATGAGCAGACTCACTGTTGGCTGATTCAGAGGTCGAGGTTACAACATCATTGTAGTCCTTAGTTCACAACACTTCAGTGTCACCTCAGTCAACACTTAAGAATCAGTCTTAGACTTTACTGAAAGCTGCTTTTAGCTTCTTTATAGAGGTATCCTACTCTTAGAGAAGTCCCACTTGTAACTAAACATTTTTTTACTCTTAAGTCCAAGGTTAAGACTATTCTTAAGAGCAATTCTGAGAAGTTTTATACATTCGGGCCCAGATCTTGAGACTCATTTCTTCAGTGTGAAGCACTCTCAGCATCTGTGCAGCTGGACGTGTGTTCTTCTGAATGGATGTCAGTGGAGGAGGCATCACTATGATCCAGAGTGAATTAAACAGCAGCTGCAAGGACATGGTCTGCATGAAGACTCTTCAAAACATCTCATTTTATGTGAATTATTCCTTTAAGACAGTATTTTTGTGTGTCCTCCCTGGGGCCGTATTCACAAAACATCTTAAGGCTAAAAGTAGCTCATAACTCGCTGATTTAAGAGAAAATCTTAAAAATAATGGCTGTGAAAGTCCTAAATGTTTGCTCTAAGAGTATTTCACAAAATGTTTCAGCGCTAAAACTAGCTCCTAAATCTGTGAAAGGTTAGGAGTAGTGGAGAGGAGTCTAACTAAGTCACAAACTATCCTAAAATAGCTGTTGCTGGCAATCTGCCTCGGAACGTAAACATTTTACAAACATTTGGCGATAATGAGCTTTTATAAAGGTATGAGCTCTGCTTTTGAAGGTTATCCCAACTCCAGGGCCCGTGTTTATCAAGCCTCTAAGAATTACTCTCAAGAACACTGCTAAGAATTGACTTAAGTGTAAAAAAGCTGCTCAAAGCTGCACGTAAAAGTTAGTCATCAAGCATCTCAGTGGTAATTTAAGCGAGGTGTAGAACTAAATCTTAAGTGTCAGTCTTAGAGATGATTCACGACACTTTGCTGTGCCACAAACGAGATTTTGGATGACAACATATGCATGGACCAATCACTGAATAGATTTCCTTATTTAAGAATATGCTCAGATAAATTCACATCAAATGGTTAAATTCCTAACAGAGTTTTCATTCATCACACATCTGACAATAAATCATGTTCAAGAGAATACATTATGGCAAGGAAACGAAGCATCATCACAACCTTCAATTTAGGGTTGTGCCGATAGAGGGAGTGTATCGACGATAGTCAGAGATAACGCCTGTTGCTGATGCCTTTCACGATTATTATTATTATTATCTGTCAAAAATATAGGCGCCTATCTTTTCCAGTGCGGAGAGCCGCTTCAGAAACTAGTGGCCGTGTCGGAGCGTAAATAAGGGTTAGAGATGTATTCATCATACCGTGTAGAAAGCTTCACTGATTATAACGGGAGTGTTTTTTAAAGAGCATATAATACTCGCACTAGACTGAAGTCAGTTATTGTTCTTTGGTAATGTAAATGTTCTTTGCTCGTTTTGAATAACTGAGGAAATGTAGCCGTTAGATTAACTGCTCGTCGTCAAACATTTCAAGAACACTGTTCCTCTCCTGAAAGATTCGTGCATGTGTCCGTCTCCTCAGCGCATCACAAGCCCCTGCCGGCAGCTCCGAACCACCTGAGAGACCTCTCCAGCCGTCTTAAATAACGGCGAGAGTGAGAGCGATTCTTAGCTTTTAGACATTTGATAACTTGCTTTTATACTTAAGTTTGAAAGTAGGAGTAAATTTCATAGATTCTCAAAACTTAAGACTAAAATGGCACTTTGAGATGCTCGATAAATACGGGCCCAGATTTTCCTTTGATTATATCCTTGTTTCATGAATCAGCTCGGCGAGAAGTAACATGTTCTTGCGTCCAGTTTGGTTTTCTTTTACATTTGCATGTCTTACTATCAGCCGTTATTATTCTACTCTGTTAATTAAAAGGCTGTTTATATGCATATTCACTAATTGTTTAGGAGAAGCACACATGTAAGAGGCTGACAATTAGCTGAACATATACTCCCTGCTAAAAAAAAACGAGGTAAACCCCGCCCCCATAATCTGAGTTTAAGACCTCTCTCTATTCCTCAGTGCAAGTTTGTCTCAGCAGCTTTGTGAATAGGTTTTAAGAGAAAACTCTTCACTAAAATCTTTTACTGCTATTTAGGAGAACTCTTAGTGGTAAGATAGAACGGTTTGTGAATACGGCCCAGACCTGATCTGTACACATGATTTTGTTATCACAGATTCAGAACTATTCACACCCACAGATTCAGAAAATGAAGCCTAAAATATTAGAAAGTATATTTCTAATATATTCTAAAAATAAACATAATAACTCTGAAAATCACTAAAAAATGTTCTCAGATTATTGTAATATAAGTTATAGTTACTCACAGACAGAACATGTATCCTAACTTTCCTAACATAGTTCCAGACACATTAATGACGCTATATTAAATATATTAAATTAAAAGCGTGTGAAGTTTGGGGACAAGCTGTTTAGACACTGAACTTACACATTTAACTCAACTCCTAACATAGCAAAGATGTATACAGCAGATGTTTTTAAAGTTTTAGCCAAACATCAAGTGTTAGGATTGCTCTGCCATAAACAGAATTAAAGGTCTGGTTCATGAACATGTTTTGTTGTGCTGGAGGAAAGTCTCTTCACGTCCCGACAGCAGCATATCATCTGTAGAAGGCGTAGGACCATAAAATGTTGGTCCAATCAGATGATTCAGTCCGAACATTATGATGCTGTCCTACCCGCCTGTCAGTGTATGTATTTATTTTATTATTGTAATATTCTGCGCTGTGTACTGTGATGTTTCTCAGTGACTGAGCCATGAGCTGAGGATCCTCAGAGCGTGGTCATGTGATCTGGAGGAGGCGGGGCTTTGGAGACTGATTTGCAGGGAGGAGGGGATCTTATGCTGTCAAAGCTAGCTTGCTATTGCTAACCTCTCGCCTACCCCACACTCTCAGAAATAAAGGTAGACCAGACGAAAACTAACTGAACAGGCATGAACTAAATACACATAATTACTGATAATTTACAAACACAGCTGGACATAATTAACTAATAATCACAGTAGACGAGGACAGGAAACTAACCAAATATGGACACAAGAGGCGGGAACACAAGACACACACGACAGAGGACTGACAGAAACAGTGTTTCCAAATCATTTGAGTGGATTATGTTCACGGTTTACAGGAATGATGTTAGGGTGTATAAATGATGACTGAATGTTCATTTTAGAGTGGATTGTAAACTACAGTCCTCTTAAAGCTCACGGCATCATCCTGGAAAATGCAGAAAATAAGCTCTTTGACAAACAAAAGCTTGTGATTCTTACATGTGTTGTTCTTCATGTTAATAATATTCATATATATTTTATCAATCTTGAAGCCTAAATACAACTGGCAGAAGTACGTAGGCTATAAATAAACCACATAATGTTCACATGACAGTCAGTTTTATTTCAGACATTTAACCAAAAAAACACCCTTCAAAAACCCTTTGACTTCGGGACAATGGAACCGGAAGTGCTAAATTCGTAACTCATTTCCAGGTTTCAGCCCTGCAGCACGTCATCTCTTCGACTGGATAATGAGGTTGAGCCTGGAGCAGCGCTGATGTCAGAGATCGTGTTTAATCGTGCTCTCCTCAGCCGGCAGGTGTGTAGTGTGGCTCTGTGTTTGTCTTCAGGTGTGAGATCCCTCTGATCTGCTCTGACGTCTCTGTGTTTGACTTCTGCTTCCCTCTCGCTGGCGTCTGCTGTGACAGCATATTCCTTCAGCTGTGTTCATTTAGGGCGATCCCAGGGCCATTCGCTGTCCTGTACTGATCTCAGGCCCGCTACAAAGCTCTTCTTTATTTAAAAAGACAGATATATTAAAATACACAGCATTTCTTAAACTAAGCCTAAAATAGCAAGCACAGCGCTTGGACCCTACAGATACACTCTGACGGACTCACGGAAATAAGCCTGCTTTGTGTATCTCAGAAAGACAATGTCTATGAACTCTTCTGCCAACAAATGAAGGTTTTGTTTGTTTGTTTGTTTAATTGAACCTGTTAAATAAGTGATTCAAACACTCAGAATACTCAAAGACACTCACTAGTCACTTAGTGGGACAGCATTATTATAGTTCCAAGAATTATTATTATTATATTTTTATCTATCTATCTATCTATCTATCTATCTATCTATCTATCTATCTATCTATCTATCTTTCTCTCTTTCTTTCTAGTTCCAAGACTGAGGAACTAACTAATTAACTAACTAGCTATCTAAATAAATACATAAATGAATGAATGAATGAATAAGTAAATAAATAAATACATACATACATAAATAAATAAATAGTAGTGCTGTGATATTCTATATGCTCATTCAGTACACACCTCTCAAGATTTTTCTGAAGTTTTACTACTCTATAGCACACTACACGTACTGTTTCTTGCACTACAGTATGAGTAGCACGCTTTGGTGTGGGGTTTCACAGTTGATATTTCCTCTCAATATTTCTCTTCTCTAGAAGGTTATTCCTGCTGCTCATGAAAACAACTGTGCCTGTTGTAATTATTGATTTGTCATCTAAAAGAATCGTGTCTGGGGCATGCTATGCTATGATACTGAGAAAATCAGTGAAAGACACGGGGAGCAGTATTACGCTGTTATAATGCTGAGCAGGCACGTGCACACACAGACATCGAAGGGGGCTCGAGCACCTGCCCTTTTTTCTGGGGTGTTTCGGATCGGGAAAGGTTGAGTTCCGATGGCTTTCTCCCTCCGCGAGCGTCTCCGCAGCGCAGCAGGGTAGCACACATTAATCAGAGCATCACAGTCACACAGAGAGCCTCTCCAGTTGTGTTTGTCTTGCTGTGGAGGCGAGTGGTGATGAACAAAAAAGCTACCTGTGCCTCGAATTTACAGCTAATTGTCCAAAAGACAAAAGGCAAAATATAGTTCATTTGTCTTACTAACATCCATGACTCAGCTACCATGTAAGTTAGCTAAAGTTTAGCTAAGGTCTAGCAGGTTAGAGCAGTGCGCGTTCTTTCACTGCATGATTCAGTTTATTAAAATGCATTTAGAATGATTACAAAATTCAAAACACAGGGGCAGAAATGTATATATTTATATCATTTCATATAGTTAATCAGTATCACGCGAAGACTGACGTTTTTTACACCAAAAAGCAGCATGATTACAAATGTGGGTGCCACTTTACATTAGGTGGCCTTAACTACTGTGTACTTACATTTAAATTAATCATTTGATACAATGCACTTATTGTGTACATACATGTGTTTACATTGTACTTACATTTTTAAAAATACCTATATGTAAGTACATCTGTAATTAATTCCTGTAATTACATTTATAATTACACTGTTGACCCATCCCTTACACCTTAACCCACCCTTAAACCTACCCAGACCACCAAACCTGCCCCTAACCACCCGTATCCCCCTCAATGATTTGCAATACAATATGAACACAATAAATTATGCAAGTACATAGTGGTTAAGGCCACCTAATATAAAGTGTGACCCAAATGTGATATTGATTTTATACAGCAGTTCAATAAACAAGAATTTAATATTAATACACTTATGGTTTAGACACAATATTGACTGTTGTTGCTCTATTTTACCAACAAATATAATTCCAATTGCGTCTCTGAGCAACATGACTGTTTCGTTCCTGAATGAATCAACCGTTTGAATGATTCGGTTCAATCGCAATGACTCACATATTAACAGTGTCTTGTCTTCAAGGGTTTATGTTTAAAATATAGTATTAATGCATTTGTGACTGCAGGTTAAATGCATTCATGTTCTGCATTAAACAGTGTGTAAATGCATCTAAATGCCACTTCAGATGCAGCTTCTGTGTTTTCTCTGCATTGCAAAAAAGTAATTTTGGGTAACACTTTATTTTGATAGTCCACTTTAGACATTCTACTAACAGTAAGTAACTTTGCAACTATCAACATACACAACATACAACATACTGACTATCAGAAACTTTGCAAGTATATGTCAACTTATTCTACTAACCCTAAACCTACCCTACTGAGAGTTAGTAGACATGTAGTTACAAAGTTACTTATAGTTAGTAGAATGTCTAAAGTGGACTATCGAAATAAAGTGTAACCTAATTTTGTCAATACTGATTTCATTTGCTTGGTAACAGCCCAAATGACATACTATTCTAATTAACTGATTCAATTTCAGAATTTGACTGAAAAGATGATGCACGCTTTTAGAAAAAGGGCTTTATAAAGATAAAAATGAACTGATCACCACACAGAATACACAGAACATCAAACACTTCAGGAGTCAGCTGTCCACGGTAGTCCAGATATCAGCACAATAACACACTCAGCAAAATATCGAACAAGTATTGTTATGGATAAAATCTTTGAAAACATTGAGATATAAAAAAAATAAAATAAATATGAGAAGTGCCCTTTTTCCCACTTGAGCCCCTGCCTGTCTGTACGTGCCTGATGCCGTGTGATCTCATGTTGACTGTGCTGATGTTGGGATAGCGTATATCAGTCTCCAGTGTGGAAATGATCCAGATAACAAGAAACCACTGAAACAGTGCTAAATCAACAGTCATGTGTCAATAATCACACGGAATTAATGTTAGCCCTGCTTCAACCTCACTTCTACACCCTCACTTAAAGTTGATGTTTAACAAAAAATGATTGAATCAATGTTGCATTGTGATTTTACATCACTGTTATTGAATCAACATTAAAGTAACAAGACAAATCTAAGTTGTTGCATCAATGTTACAATATAATGTTGGCTCAATATTAGTAAAAAATCAATATTCACTGGTCAGTGAATCAACATCACACTGTGATTGCTTAGAAAATATATCTGAACTGTAATGCTCAAAATCAATTCAATGTCGCCCCTCGTGAACTAATATAAAACTAGACTTCAGTGCTACTTCAGCATACTCATGATCATTACAAAGTTCCCGTTTCATGAGAAACACTTCTCCAGTAGCTGAGCCTCTGGGCTATTTGTAACACAATGCAGAACGATCAGTGATCAAAAGATCATTCTTATTAAAGTAAAGGTGGGAGAAAAAGACAAAAGCACATCAGCATCAGATTCTGTTTCCTTACTCCAAGAAAATACATTTCCTGATATATGGATGATCAATATATTAAATGATTTATTGGTATATTGAAAATATACCGAATAATATATTGTGTTACTAGATTACAATATATTGAACAATTCACAAGGAATTGCTACTTTTCATATATTGAAAAATATGTGACAATATATTTACTTACATATCATAATGTATGTCATTTTTAATTCGGTAATACACTTCCTAGCATATACTGTAGATGTATGTGTAATGGTACTGCATGTGAATGAATATATAGAGCATTTACTCGTGTGTATATATCGCTCAGCCTAACCACAGGCTCTACTCTTCAGCACAACATATAGCCTCAGAAACCAGAAACCCTTTTAAATTCAAGAACATTATAAAACATTAAACACTAACAGATCTCCCCTACATTAATATTGAGAAAAACACACATTTCATTTGAACTTTTACCCTCCTTTAACAGTCAGAAGCACCTACGCTAGCTTTGAGTCTGCCCGCTGAAGGAAAGAAGTGTAATAGAGGCAAAACATGGGCCATGTATAAACTACCTCGTTCATTTTTCATCACCATTAATATTCTGCTATAATTTTAGATCTAATGCTAATAAATGGCAGGTCAACAGTCTTACTAGTTATTGCTGCCCTCGTCATGCGGTGAGATAATCTTAGAAAACCTTTTTGAAATGATGCTAGCACGGCTGAAATCTGTGGTACTGATTAAGGAAGCAATAAAAGTGCCCTTCTTTGGGTTAGTTTCGTATCTGGAGTTGTATATTTGTGTACAGGCTCAAAATGGCCAGTAAGAATGAAAACATGCCAGTCTATTGATGTGCTTAGAAAAGAAGGCTGTTCCGTGTTAGAAATTGCGAGAAAACTTCAAAAAATCTTGCCATGCTACTCCCTTTATACAGTGCAAACTGGTTCTAGCCAGAACAGCAAGGAGTGGGAGGCCCCGGTGCACATACCTGAGACTGTGCAGTTTAAGACAAAAACAGATACTCAACTGACAACTCTATTAACCCCTTAACTGTCACCCCGGTCGGCATTTTATTTTTGATGCTGTTTTAACAGTGGAAGCACATCTGTTGTTTCGGTTTCTTTTTCACTTGTGTGTTTTTTTTGGGGGGAATTCTGTACAGAAGATGTGTACTAGCGCCCCCTACCGTATAACAATGAAAACACAGATTCTCGGAGCACAAGTATAGCTCAAATATATTATATACTAATAATAATGTAATTTTAAGTATATTACTGAGTACGTAAAGCTCATTTCTGAGAAGTACATAAAAAGTAGACTAAAAGAATACTTTCCTATTTTAAGTTTAAAAGAATTATACTAATAGCACACTTGAATACACTTCTTTTTCGTAAGGATGAACCGTTATGGATATGGTACGGAGGAGAGTCCATCTAGTGGTAGAAGCTCCAGAAAGCATGGGATGAAATCTCACCAGATTACCTTGAAAAACGGACGGCTAGAATCCCAAAGATCAGCCAGTATTTGATGAAAACAAAGTTTGAAAAACACATCCATCATTTCAAAGAAAATCATTATTTCTAACTCTGACAATGACTACATGTCATGTTCATTTGCTATATTGGCTATTGAAACTAATTTCATAGTTTAGAAAAGATCGTTTTCCTGAGGTTTTGTGCGAGCATATGCTATATGTTCAGCAAACATGACCTGTGTACAGGACACACCTCACGAGACGCCCTCTCTAACGAGGAAACATCAATCAGAAGTGCACATGATCTTATGATCGTCAGCATTCACGTGTGTGCTGTCAGCTTTCATCAAACCTTCACTGTTCCTCCAACATACTGTAATGGACTGACGGTTTAATCTCAGCTGGAAATCACACGAATGCTAAACTCCCTGCATGTCTATATATCAAACATATTTTATGACTGTAGGTGTTTGACATTAATTTCCCCATGTTTATTCTGCTATTGTGTTTACTCTGCAGTCCAGCTCCAGTTCAGTATCTGCAGAATGCAAAGAGAGGAAGAAGCAGCAAAAGTCTTCTGAATCTATACATTTATATGCTGTGCCTGACAGAAAGGGACTAGGGAAAGCACCCGTGACAGTCCTGTGTACTTCTCAATCAACCAGTTAATGATGTAATCAAGACCAATGCACCCTAGCAGATCTTACTAGGTCACCGTGGTCCTTGTCATTATCAGCTGTGGTTTTAACAGCTTCAGGGAGAATATAGCAAAAGAAGCATCACTCAGGTTTGCAGACACTGAGATTTGGTGAGAAAACACGCCAATTCTAGGAACACACTTCAATGTGTGTAAAAGCTCAAAACAAGATGATGTGAAGTACACATTCAATTCAATTCAAGTTTACTTGTTTAGCGCTTTTCACAATGCAAATTGTCGCAAAGCAGCTTTACAGAAAATTAAAGTTTCTACATTATATTTAGTAATAGCTTATCAGTGGTGACTATCTCAAGTTGATGTCCATATGGCAGAAATTTACGGTAAAATCCATGCAGTTAGTTAATGTCATGTAATCAAACAGACGGTGAACACTATTAACAGCAATGATTATATGTTGCAATCAAGTTTGGTAGTTTTGTATGTTGCCTGAGGGTTGGTATCATCTCTTCTCAGGTGTTTGTAAGAGTTGGATCCAGACTGAAGCTTGTGTAATTCCTAGTTACAGAAACAGAGAAGCAGATAGAGAGAAATTAGTGTAGCTGCTGTTCCAACCAAGCAAAAGAATGATAACTGAAGTACAAGGTTATGAGATAGGTTATGTGTCACCCAAATAAGGATTATACCTTCAACAAAAATACTAATTAAACTAGATTAAATGAGGAAATGTGAGCACAAACAAATACATGATTATGACTTATGATTAAACAAAAGTCAAATTCAAACAATTCAATAAATAATTGAATATCTGAATCATGAATATCTGAATTCATGCTAAATTGAATAAAAGACATGAATAACAAAGTATAATATAAAATTAAAAAAAAAAAATATAAAATTTGTATCTAAATTGAGTTACAAATAATTTTGAATTGACCAGCAGCATGAGACTAACTTGGCAAAGTTGGCATCTAAGAACGTGTTGGTTTCTGAACACATCTCTGCTGTGTTGATGACGATGGTGTAAATATACGGATCATTGAGGGAATATTAAAGGACCGGTCTGGTCAAACTCAGAAGTGCTCAGGGCCACTGAAGACTGAGCTGACGATGCCCTTCAGCAGAGGATTTCACGAGAGACTGCAAGGATGGAGTGATTTTAACCCTTTAACGATCTGCCTGTGTCTTATTAAGACATGTGTTGAACGTAAGCTCAGTTCAGACGTCTTCTGTGTGGTTAAAGCGTGTGCTCATCAGCTTCCGTACAAAAACACCAACGAGAAAATCACTGCAGACATGTGCTCTGGCTCCGCTGGCCATTTCAGAGGTTAGATATATTATAGTTTCAGAGGTCTTGTGGAACAGAACTCTGTAACTTTATACAACAATAAACAGCCTAATAAGAATAAAATAATTGTTTAAAATTGTTTTTTAATGTGTAACTAGGGTTGAAAGATGTAATTTAAAAAGTCTCTGCACCCTTTTTTCAAGAATATTACTAAAAGAACTGAGCTCTGATTCCCATCTCTAGCATGCAGTCTCTGTGCTGACGTGATGCTTCGTGTGGCAAAGCATTTCAGAGCTTGACTTCAGCTGCCGACAGACGCCTAGCGAGGGAAGACGGATGCACACTCGGACACAAAGTGCTCTGTGAGGAATTTACAAGCTGTTAAAGTGAACATTCAGATGCAAACGCTGGCAGGGGTTTAAATGTGATCAATAAAACTCTTGGACTGCGGTGATTAGGAAAAGGTTACTCCTGTTACGGACTGTTGTTCTGTAACGTCTAACCCTGTGCCACATTCAGCACGGAGCACAGTCTTACAGTAGATGCCTCACACAAAACATTTAAGATGGTTATTTGTATTTTTTGTATGCCATTACAATAATGTCAGTTTTAGATTTCTAACCATTCCTTTTGTGAATATTGCCAAAAACCCAGTGTGAAGTTAGAGATGCCTGTATCAGTTTGGTACTAAAATCATAATTATGATTCAAATGATTCTATTAGCCGTTCATAAAGTCATCAGTCACTTGCTTCATTCCTGAATGAATCAGTCCATTTGAACAAATCAAATAGCTCAATGATTCATTCATTATGACTTGTTGCCACCTACTGGTGGTAATAGTTTCATATTTAAAAACATAATTTCTTTATCATTTCATATTTATTTTTTGTTAACAACAGTTTCATTTGGTTTTCTTTTGAGAGGTATACAAGAATACAAAACAGGTAGCAAATATACAAACCTAAAACCCACCCCTGGTAGACTTCAATAATAAATAAATAAAACAAAGACAGATTCTAGTTACCAAATAAATCTAATAAAAATAAGGGAATAGACGAATAAAAAAGACAGTGCAGATTTACAAAGAAGAAAAAACTGTCTTAGCATAGGATCCATGTATACGTCATAATTTCCTATTTCTCTATTCAAAATGTGATATTTTATCTCATAACACTATTTACTGTATGTCTGTACTATTGCTGTAAATGCATTCATGCCAGCTCTGAGCTGCAGTAACAGCCTGTCAATCTAATCTACTTCAGATGCTGATTCTTCTTCAGAGCACAGATTTTGCTGATAGTACTGATTCATTTGATTAGTAACAGACTATTATTCTCAGGGGTTTAAAATACTTTAGTATTATTTTGGGGTATTTCTACTTTATTCAAGTAAAATTTACTTTTACTTTTAATCCACATATATATATTATTATCCTTTTGTCAATTAAATCTGATTTTTTAAAAATGTTCCAAGCAATATGACAGATGAAGTTTACAGCTGACAGTCATGTGACTGATCACATGAGCAGTGTGTGCCCAGGTTCATAGGATCCTCCACCGTGAATAAATCACCACTGAGGTGCCATGCATATATTTTTACAGACGTCCCCACCCGAGAGATCTCACACACAACCAGGGTCAAAGCTGAGCGAGTCCTGACTCAGGAGAACGGAGACAGAGAAACAATGCAACACTTGAAGGAATGCAGTGATGTGGTAGATGCATTTCTATGATACATTAGAAGTTTAGTTACAATATAGAACATGAAGTTTTGTGTTAAAGTGAATCATGAATGCTTGGAACTTCTACGAATATTACTATTTTTGCAATTTCATTGGATTTTGTAAGTATTGCATGAGATTTGTGTGATCTTAAAAAATGTCACCATTGAAAATGTAGTTTCAGGATTCCTTCTGATGTTGTTATTAGAAGATAAAAAAGACCAGATGGTGGGTGTCTGTCTGAAGAGCATGCAGATCTACACTCTACCAAATAATACAGAAACATTTGATGGAATAACACAAGCACAAATCACAGATATAAAACTATAATGTCCTGCCTCCCTGATCCAGCAGTACTGTTGATTGGAGAAGCTGTAAAAACCTCTCTTCCACTCATCTATTCTCCAAACCTCCATTCTGCACTATTGCATTGAATCGTTTACATTTATGCATTTAACAGACGATTTTATCGAAAGTGACTTAAAATACAGAAACATAAGTGCACATAGTGCTGAATATCGTCCAAGATGGAGATACATTCTGGTTTTCAACTTTCATTTTAAATAATATTTATGTGATAAAAAATTAGTTTTTATTGTTCTTTTCTTTCTGGCTGGGAATCAGGAATGAAACGGTAATGGCATCCAAGTTGTTGTTTAATAAATGTGGATGTGCAAAAAGTGCAAATTAACTTGGTCTGCTGACATGAATAAATAAAATATCACACTTTTGTTTTTCAGTAATATTACAGCATTTTACTATATTCAAAAGTGTGAGGTAAATGCTGTTGCATTAACCCAGGGGCCGTTTCTCAGACGGAAGGCTGCATCCTCCGGAGGCCGCATTTGTAGGCTGCATACGTCATAAAGAAGATCTTATCTTAGAATATTAACAGTTATAAATTTGGCCATTATTCTTAGTTAAGTGTAAATTGTTGTAATATGCTTTTGACTCACGAATATAATGCTCAGTTAACTTAAATAAACCAGGCTTGATGACCTGTGCAGCCTACAAATGCGACCTCCGGAGGATGCAGCCTTCCGCTTGAGAAACGGCCAGAGACTGTCCAAATATCAGATGCATATAGATTAATTACATTAGACTAAAACCATGAGAGGGGAGTTTCAGAAGACATCCTCAGCGCCTCTGTCTGTGGTTATGGTCTGCTGCCCTCTTGTGTTCTGCAGACAGCACACACATATGAAGGTAGTTTTGGTGCAAAACAACTGAGCGTCTGTGACGGCAGAATTTGTAGTTGTAGAGAAGAGTCACACATGTGTTTCAGTAAATTTGAAGCCACAGACAAAAGTTGCAAACTTGTAGATTGTTTTCTCTCTCCCACAAACACAACACAACAGTTACACCTTCTCGAATCCTTCATTGCAGTGCACAAATTTCACAAATTAAGAAACGTATACGCTCACATGATTTGCTACTATTGCTGCAGCGAATAAAACACATTCACACACCTGCATCAAAAATGTGAAGTCACGGACAAATTTTGGACATCCTCAGATCAGTGTGTGAATTCTCGCAATGAGATTTGCACATTTGTAGAATGTTTTCTTACATATATATTTTTTTTCTTGGATGCTTTTTTGAGCACAAACACAAGTGCATAACGACAACGGCTTGAATCTGCTGCTACGAGTCTCAGATGCTGTTTTTCACTTGCAAATGACAAGTTTCGCGCACTCTCCCTTTTGCACCAAATATCTGTGAGACAAATGGAGCAAAAGTGATTTGTGCATCTGTAGAGGCAGCGGCGGCCCTCTGCAGAGATCAGAGAAGTTCGGCCAATCAGAAGAGCTACACTGTATCAGGTTTTAGTTATTCTTTATAGTTCTTCAGTTTTTTATGTTCAAGTTCATGGATCTTGTCATCTGCAACGTGAGGTTAGGGTGTATTCTGGAGCCATCGCGACAGTGATTACATCAGCTGGTAAGTTGAGTTAAAGTCAGTTATCCGAAGTAAATTAATCAGGGAAGCATAATAATTCTACACTGCCTTTTTATCACAGGTTATGTCAGGCGTTACAAAACAGCAAGCTAACGTGAAAATAGTGAAGAAAAATTAGTTAAGACACACCGCTGTTATGTACATCGTTTGTATTTTATTTTCAGGTTTTAGTCTATTGGTATGTTAAACACTGGCTGCTGCTCACTAACCCACAGAACGGGTTGTATAGGAACGGACTAGCAATATATAGGAAGTTTGGCTAACAAATACAATGAATGTTGTTTATTTTATTATAACCTGTAAGTTCTGCTATTGTATGTTTTTGTGTGTGTGTGTGTGGGGGTGGGGGGGTCTGAGATTGCTCCAAGCAAAAACAGGGATGCTGACTATGAAGGGCGTAGGAGTCATCATATGGCCAGCTGTCCATTTTATTGAAATTAGGTAACCCAAAAATACATTTGATTTTACATTATATTTACATTCATGCATTTGCCAGATGCTTTAATCCAAAGCAACTTGTGCTGCATTATGTACACATTTTATTGAGTTAATATGTTACTCAAACAGGATTTTCAAGTACTGCTTTTTTAATTATTATTATTATTTTCTAGTTTGTGGTCTGGATCATGTCATCTGCCATACATTCCAGTAGGAGGCTTTTTGTTTTTGTGATTGCTATCGTAACGGGGATAACATCAACTGGTAAGTTAGCTGAAGTAAACTAGTTAAAGGTTGTTGTTTTTGTATTATTGTTGTTATCCATTCCCTGGGAATCAACCCCATTATTTCAGCAATATAACACTAAGCTTACAACGTCAAATGCAGAAATGTTAATTCATGCGTTTATGACCTCAAGGTTAGACTATTGTAATGCTTTATTGGGTGGTTGTTCTGCACGCTTGATCAACAAACTACAGTTGGTCCAAAATGCAGCAGCTAGAGTCCTTACTAGAACCAGGAAATATGACCATATTAGCCCGGTTCTGTCAACACTGCACTGGCTCCCTATCAAACATCGGATAGATTTTAAAATCTTCAGTGTCAAACGCTGAGCTGAGGTCTAACAGGAGGAGAGTGCTAAGAGCACCTTAATCAAGGCTGTTTTATTGCTGTATAATGGACAAAAGCCAGACCGGAAGGGCTCATAGAGGTTGTGTGCTGTTAAGTAGGCCTGTAACTGGGAGGCAACAACTTTTTCTAATATCTTACAGAGAAAAGATAAGTTTGAAATAGGCCTATAGCTACTTAGGGATGAAGGATCGAGACCATGCTTTTTAAGAACCGGGGTGACAGCAGCAGTATTAAGCTTAGATGGTACAGTTCCAGGTGGCATTGAACTATTAATGAAATGAGTGATGGATAGTGACAAAGCAGTCAAGCAGTTCTTCAGTAAAGCAGTAGGTGCAGGGTCAAGAAGACTAGTAGAGGAATTAGACAGCCTGATTATCTCATCAACCACTGTGGGGTCAACAGAGTCAAAACTAGGGAAGCTGTGACCATGCGTTCACAAGTGGGAACAGAGGTAGGGTGTTGACAGGTATGAGATGTTTTACTCTGAAACATTACAATACTTAGTAATCAATTACACCCAACACTGTGTATGACCAGTACTAAAAACTGTAATCAACAAACTGTTAAAGGGGTCATCGGATGCCCATTTTACACAAGTTGATATGATTCTTTAGGGTCTTAATGAAAAGTCTATAACATACTTTGGTTAAAATTTCTCAATGGTAGTGTAAAAAATACCTTCTTCACCCTGTCAAAATCAGCTCTGTTTTCAGCACGCCGGTTTTTAGTCCGTGTGGCTTTAAATGCTAATGAGCTCTGCTGACTCCGCCCCTCTCTTCCGTGGAGTGATGAGCAGACTGTAAACTCCAGCCGCGAAACTGGCTAACTAGCACGTTATTAGGAAAGGCGGTTTGCAGATTCATAAAAAACCCTTATACTCACTTCTTCTGTAGGTGAGGCTGGATCACGAATGATTCGTGCGAACATAGGCAGGGATCGGCACATTCCCTTCAAAACGAAACTAACGTTAATCCTCTGCGTCTTCAGCGGCTCAGATGTCGGGTGTAAATGATGACTGCTATATTCATTATTACATCCAACGACAGAACACTTCAATCGCTCAATCGGAGACATCTTGTCTTCCCTGCTCCGGAGGCGGACAGCTCTCGGCTCACTCAGGGCGGGTCTAAGGTAAGACGGTCTGTCAATCAACTATCGTGGGAGGGGCCTGTACAGAACTACGTCATTCTGACAGGAATCTCAGAACAGCCTGCTTTGAGAAAGAGGATTTAAAAAAAAAAATACTGTGTGGATTTTTATCATTATAGGTTTGATGTGTACACACACTTCCAACACACATTTATGTTCAAACAACTTGTAAAGTGAATTTTGCATCCGATTACCCCTTTAATAGCAACACTCATGCTGGATTCGGTGAAACACTGGTCGATGTGTTTTTTTTAGAAAGTCCAGTGATGTTAACAGCCACCTCTGCTTCGATGTCCCCACTCCCACTGGGTTTCGCTTTGAGGAGTTTAGAGTACTGAGTCCAAAACGAAGTGCTCCTAGTCTTCGTGGCAAGAACTGCAGACAACCGTTTACGTTTATCTGTTGCTGTTGCACTTTTAACATATTGTAAAATTTGCTGGTACTTGCTCACTCAGTTCATTTGAGATCAGGGAAGCTCCGACTCGACTGGGAGCAGTTATATAATCGTGATAACATCATACAATAGAGGATTTTTTGGACAAAAAGACGTTTGCAACAAGCCGATCATTCGAGGCTGCAAATCGGGCTTAAAATCTTGGAGTGTGTGGCCAGCCTAACTGAACAGATTGATATCCCTGAAGTTTAACTGACTACAGTTATGTTAACTTCATTGAAATGCCTCTCGATTTTAGAAAAGTACAGTAGCGATAGACATGGAGAAGCCTAAAATCATGATCCTTCAGAAAAAGCCTCGCCTTGCTGACAAAAATCATAATTTTACAATTGGGGAAACAATTCTTAATCATGTCACCTGTTAGAATTATTTGGGTCTGACAATCTCAGCCTCTGGCAACCCATCAATTAAACTGTGGCTGTAAATCTTTGATAGCATCATCAAACCTATTCTTCTCTAGTGAAATCCCAAATTTCAACTAAACTATGCATCATGGGACAAAAACCCTGTTGAAATTTTCCACCTTGAGTTCCACATGTCATGAATATGAAGGAGGTTTTATGCATGTTTATGACAACTGTCATCAAGTGTCATTCGCTCAGTTAATGCAAAGATGACATTGTTTGAGATGTCTTTGTTAGGGGTAGGGGTAGGTTAGGGTTAGGTTAGGGTTTGGTCAAATAATGTCATCTTTGCATTAAAAATGACATAACTGAGCGAATGACACTTAATGACAGTTGTCATAAACATGCATAAAACCTCCTTCATATTCATGACATGTGTCATGTCAGTCTTATGCACACCCCTTCGAATAAACTGTTACCCAACTTGCTTTTGTACAGCGATGCCTAGGTCTACCACACCTGGAGAGATGCTCCTGTTGGACATTTCAACCAGACTTAGAAAGCACGCTGGAGTCCGGAGGTTCCTCATGGTTTCTGCTCGATTAGTAGATCAGACCCACTAAGAGCAGAGCTTTCCTCATGAATACTGTTACATAACACTTTACGCTTAATGTAGGCTATAAGTGAACTATACCACGATCAACTCATCATTCAGCTTCAGCAACTTTATTTAAAAACATTTTCTCTGAGAGTTTGAGTTAGAATAGTTTGCAAAAGTGTGATTATAAACACTGTGACTGTGAAAGCGACTAGTGAGTGGATGATTTTACCTGTTAACTGTGATGACGGTAATATCCCACACAACCTCTGTAGTCCCATTTAGACACTTATTAGCAACCGCCTTTTTCAAGACAGGTAAAAGCTTTAAAAAAAAATCTGACGGCTTCATTACCAATGCATTTTATGTTGTAAAAATAAAACATGAGAATATCTTGAGCTTGTGTTCACCACAGACCTTATTTCAGTCATTTAACACAAAACCCATTTAAATGCAAAAATATAAAAATACCTCATCCCTGGACCAATCTATTTAAACTACCCGTTAATATGACTGAAAGACTGAAATATATATATATATATATATATATATATATATACCTTAGCAATGGTGTACAGGTATGCTGATGACATTAAAAGAGGAAATGACATTTATACTGCTTTGGATATGTTTTATTAATTATCTCTTTGAAACATAAATGAGGTTGTGACACTATTAAAACAAAGCATCATAATTCAGAATTACCTTGCGTTTGAATATACTGGTGCTTTGTTTCCTAGATGTATTATTCCTCTGTTTTACAGACACTTATTTCTAAACAGTATGAAGGTCTAAATTGTTTTGAGGCTCCACATACTGTGCTGAATCTCACAGACAGACAGAGCTGTTTAGTGCTTTGTATCATCTAGAGAGCAGCAGCGCTTCATGAGGAACGATGAAAACCGTCTGTTCACTCCAACCCCAATATCTTCAGTCTTTCAAACATGAGCAGCTATAATGATTGTAAAATCTTTGTCATGACACATACAATAACACGTCCTTTACTAAGTGCTCTTTCACAGTGACAGCAGGTACAATGAAGTAGTGCAACAAAAATCATCACGATCATCGGTGAGATGAGCTACGATCGACGGGGCAGAGGAGCGTTCACATCGTTATCAGTGTGTGACTATCGGCTCTCAAGAAAGTGGATTTTCAAGAGTAGCGTTCGGCACAAAGGCTCAAATGGGTCGTGCGACTTCACATTACGATGCTTCTCCTGATGGCAGCTTCAAGGGTTAAGGCTTACGAAACTACAGCCTATGAATATACAGGTAGAGACGTGATCTAAGAGTATTTATTGTGCTAAGGCTGACAGATCCTGCGGTTCCTACCATCAATGAGCTTTCAGAGGCACAGAACCTGTGAAGTGAATCAACAGCTCATCCAACAGCCTGTCCTAACTGCGTATCCATATCAGCTCGAGCTTTCTAAAAAGGTCAGGATGTGACCAGAAGCACTGCAGTAATTGCCAGTAATGAATCATGTAAACTTTGACGGTGGCCGATTACAGTGCACGTTTTTTTTTAAGGCTATTTCGACAAAAGCGTCATATGAAGTGCTTATAAACGGTCTTAGAAAGAGCTTCTCTTCTAGAGAGTTGTACTTGGCAGTTAACGACAGCACAGATACATGAGGAAAGGAGGCCTGTGGTTTTGGGAGGATACAAAAGAGGGGCTACCCTGTGTCTCAGCGCTAATAAGAGCTCAAGATCCATTTGGCCTGGAATAAAGCACTGCACACTCATCTTCTCAAACAACATCTGGTGTATGTGGATGGCAGTGAGTGCAGTGTGTGTGTGTGTGTGTGTGTTAGTCATCTTCACAAGCTTGTGGCAGGGCTGCTCATATGCAGAATTACTGTATTCTTGATGTACTTCTACATGTGTTTGTGTATGACTTCAGGATGTCCAGCGCTATGCAGGAGTGTGTGTGAGAGTGTGTGAGTGAGTGTGTGTGTGTGTGTGTGTGTGTGTGTGTAGCTGGGTTTCCATCACCCTGTTTTAATGCGCATTTTGAAGTATCGCATGAGAAATGAGTCATGGAAACGCCAAATTTCGAATAAAAATCACTTAATTTGCAAAAAAGTTTTTGTCCTCGCTTGAGGTGGATTTTGACTTAAAGGGTTAAAAAAAAGGGTTAATGCAAATAATGGGAGATGAACATGCATTTTGCGAATAAATTCCTCCAAGTGCATCCAAAAAGTCATGTGACTTTGCGCTATGAGACGGGATAACTTGACTAGCAGCAGACTGATCTCGTTCCACAGCATCTGAAATGTTGTTATGGTCGTTCTGAAATGCGTGAGCAAAGTCTGTCATCAAAGTATTTCTGTGTAATTGTCTTACACAACTGTCTTCCCAAACAGCAGCATTAACCTCCGAAAGCAATGACAGCATTTATTGTGTTTCGTCTGCTCGCTCTGAGGTGCAATTAATTTTTCATATATGAAAATTATTATATTCAGTAGCTTATCCTAGTTTTCTATAGGCCAATTGCCAGTTAACCAGGAAGTGACGATTTTGTTCTCTTTGACTCATTGGATGGAACGGTGCTCGTTTGCAAATGTTTTATGCGATATTCCAGTTTTGCACATAAGTTAAATTCGCAGCTTTGGATGGAAACCCGGCTAGTGTGTCCGTGTGCATGTGTGCGTGCATGCGTGTGCGTGTGTGTGTCTGTCTGTCTGTCTACGCCAGAGTGTAGTCAAACTGGCCCTTCTCCAGGCCGTCCAGACCGTCGGCCCAGGTGGAGGTGGGCATGCTGCGGTAGGGGTCCAGCAGGATGCGGAAGCAGCGCACGATCAGCATGCAGAGGAAGACGAAGAGGAAGATGACGAAGGCAAAGGTGGTCTTCTGCTCCAGGGTCATGCTGGCGCCCGCCACAGGACCCCCCGTCTGGAGGGAGGAGGTGAACGGCTCGGCCTCCATCAGCCAGGAGATCTGCAGCGGCTCGTCCCACAGCAGACGCTTGCGCATCCTCACATCCTCCACATGGACCTCATCTGCATGCATGCACACACACACACACACACACACACACACACAAACACACACACAGACTGAATATTCAAACCTGTGCTTGGTCACAAAACTATCAACTCCAAGCAGGGACATGATAGAAGTCCACTTGGAAAAGTGACCAAAAGCAAAAACAGTTGTTTGGTGGCATGCTTCAACTTCCTTCATCAGTCTTGAGTGTTTTCTGAAGTTAAAAGTTAGTTCTCAGACTACTCTCAGAGGGATTGGCATGGTAATGTACATGATGTTAATGTGTTTGGTCTTGGTGGAATAGATGTGGTACGCTGTTGCTGCCAACACATCCACAACATGCTGCTGTGAGCATGTAAGAAATACTGCTGCTGCACATATACTGTGGGAGAAAAAAATATTTGATCCCCTGCTGATTTTGTACATTTGCCCACTGACAAAGAAATGATCAGTCTATAATTTTAATGGTAGATTTATTTGAACAGTGAGAGACAGAATAACAAAAAAAAAAAAAATCCAGAAAAAAGCATTTAAAAAAGTTATAAATTGATTTGCAATTTAATGAGTGAAATAAGTATTTGACCCCTTCGCAAAACATGACTGAGTGCTTGGTGGCAAAACCCTTGTTGGCAATCACAGAGGTCAGATGTTTCTTGTAGTTCGCCACCAGGTTTGCACACATCTCAGGAGGGATTTTGTCCCACTCCTCTTTACAGATCCTCTCCAAGTCATTAAAGGCGCCATAGAATGGAAAACTTTATTTACCTTGGCATAGTTGAATAATAACAGTTCTGTACATGGAAATTACATACTGTGAGCCTCAAACACCATTGTTTCCTCCTTCTTATGTAAATCTCATGAATAAAAAGAAAACACTGAAAAATAGGCGAATCAGAACATAACACCAACTGTGACGTAACAGTCAGGATCACTAATAGTTACGCCACTAACATTTGCATATACCCACCTATGTTCTATGCCAGCCGCCAGCCGAACCATCAGAAGTTCTGCAGGTATTGTGAAGAAACAAGCGAGGACAAGAGCAAAAATGGCAGATCATGGAAATAAATGTTATGTTCCAGGCTGTGCAGGGGATGTGAAGTGCAGGGATGGGTTGGTGTCTGTATTCAGAAAGACACAGAAAGCAAATAATGCGTTCTAATAAAATAACAAGCAAGCAACTAAAGGGACATGGTTAGCTCCTTGCTAGCGGTAGCCTGTTACATTACAGTACATAAGATTTCACTTACCACATAAACAGAGTAAGGAGAGATGACTGAGGATGATGGCGATTGATTTACAGATCCTGAGCACCACTGACAAGCATCTGATCTTGTAAAATGTGTGGTAAGTACTGCAGCTCCATTGTATAAACAGAGTTTGTGCAATCGCGAATCTCGAAAGCGAAAGTTAAAGTAAAAAGCGATTGTGCATTTGAAAGCAGTTTCAGTGCATATATTATAGTGCAGTATATTAATAGCGGCTCCCTGATGCTCGCATTTTATATACAGTATAATTACCCAATGATAGAACTGTGAGACAAAGTATTGTGTTTCTTTCCTGCTGTGTGAGCTACTGAAATGAGCCGCACTGTGAAACAGCCAATCAGAGCAGAGCTCAACATTATTATTAATGACCCTTCCAAATAAGCCAATAACAGACCATTTAATTCTAGGGAGAAATCCTAGGGTTGTAAATGCACATGTAAAACCGTTTCTGGAGAATTTTTGCCCTTACCTAAGCCACATACCTTCTATGTAGATATCAGAGAACAATTTAAAATATTGTATCAATGCATTCTATGACACCTTTAATTTTTCGAGGCTGACGTTTGGCAACTCGAATCTTCAGCTCCCTCCACAGATTTTCTATGGGATTAAGGTCCAGGACCTTAACGTGCTTCTTCTTGAGCCACTCCTTTGTTGCCTTGGCCGTGTGTTTTGGGTCATTGTCATGCTGGAATACCCATCCACGACCCATTTTCAATGCCCTGGGCCTGACGGTACATGGCCCTGTCCATCGTCCCTTTGATTCGGTGCAGTTGTCCTGTCCCCTCAGCAGAAAAACACCCCCAAAGCATAATGTTTCCACCTCCATGTTTGACGGTGGGGATGGTGTTCTTGGGGTCATAGGCAGCATTCCTCCTCCTCCAAACACGGAGAGTTGAGCTGATGCCAAAGAGCTGGATTTTGGTCTCATCTGACCACAACACTTTCACCCAGTTCTCCTCTGAATCATTGGCAAACTTCAGACATGTGCATGTGCTTTCTTGAGCAGGGGGAGCTTGCGGGCGCTGCAGGATTTCAGTCCTTCACGGCATAGTGTGTTACCAGTTGCTTTCTTGGTGACTATGGTCCCAGCTGCCATGAGATCATTGACGAGATCCTCCCGTGTAGTTCTGGGCTGATTCCTCACCGTTCTCATGATCATTGAAACTCCACGAGGTGAGATCTTGCATGGAGCCCCAGTCCGAGGGAGATTGACAGTTATTTTGTGTTTCTTCCATTTGTGAATAATCGTGAATTATGAATAAACTGTTTGTCACCTTCTCACCAAGCTGCTTGGCGATGGTCTTGTAGCCCATTCCAGCCTTGTGTAGGTCTACAATCTTGTCCCTGACATCCTTGGACAGCTCTTTGGTCTCGGCCATGGTGGAGAGTCTGGAATCTGATTGATTGATTGCTTCTGTGGACAGGTGTCTTTTATACAGGTAACTCCCTTTAAGAGAGTGCTCCTAATCTCAGCTCCTTACCTGTATAAAAGACACCTGGGAGCCAGAAATCTTGCTGATTGATAGAGGATCAAATACTTATTTCACTCGTTAAAATGCAAATCAATTTATAACTTTTTTGAAATGCATTTTTCTGGATTTTTTTGTTGTTATTGTGTCTCTCACTGTTCAAATAAACCTACCACTAAAATTATAGACTGATCATTTCTGACCGTGTCAGTGGGCAAACGTACAAAATCAGCAAGGGATCAAATGATTTTCCCCCCACTGTAACATATATGATCACCACTTAGCAGATCTATACAGGTGGAGCAAGCACTAGCCGAGTATTTGATGTTAAGCAGCAATCTCATTGGCTGTTGATACAAAAAGAACCAGCTGAAAAGAATCAGAAAAACAAAAAGAATCAGCTGTGCCTTGTAGGGCTGGACAATATTGGAAAAAAACTCACATTGCAATATATTGTTTTTCTGCAATATATATAGCGATATGAAAAAAATAAAAATAAATCACCAGATGACTTGAATAGCTCTATTTGGAAAAAAATAATCAATGATTGGGGTGTTTTTGTTGGTGAGTAAATCAGCATAGAAAATAAACAAACTACAAGCATTGATAAATATAATAGAACAAAGATACAAATATACATAAACAGTGCTTTATATTTTCAAGTAAGTCTAACTGTAGCAGTCATATCACCCTGCAGCCGAAGACTGGTTGCCCACTGACAGGGGTGTCATGCACTCATTATTTTTGAGTTGGGGGTCGTCATGTGACACACAGCAGCCACAACAGCACGTATGTTTTATTTTTTTCCTTTTTATTAGAAACACTCCCAAAACACATTAACTATATCATGAAATATCTTGATTCTCACCTTTATAGATTATGTTGATCTATAGTGGGCGATGGACAAAGTAACCTAATAGCCTAATGTAATATATTAACTATGTATAAAAACCTGTCTGTTTACTTAATTAACAAGTATGGGTGTCATGCCTTTATACCTGACTTTATATTTAATGTGAATTTAACATTGAAAGTTAATGTGAATAAAATGTTAGGCTACTAATTATACACTTTCATTGTACAGAAAGAGAGCAAAGAACATTTACACTATCAAAGAATATTTTCACTGACAGTCTAGTTCAAGCACTCTCAAAAACTCCCATTAAAATCACTGAAGCTGTTTACACTGTAAAATGATTATTTTGCAGATTCATACACACATTTGCACATTGTTTCTGATGAGACAATTCGCCAGAAAGAGGTATTCATTCCGGAAAACACTGGCATTTTAGCGATGGCTCATCTGAACGCCTCTGATTGTCATTGCAGCATCGTGTGTGATTGGTTATAATGCGCAGTGCTGTAAAAACGCATCGGTCTCTGGCTCAGCGCCACCCAGAGAACGCAGATTTGAATTTAGCAGCTGCTGCTGTGCCGCACAGAACGATCTAATCACACTGGTGTGATTGTATTAAATATAGAAAATATCATTCGGCTATTTTTTGTCTTTTGGAAGCTGCATTCAATATCCACTTGGCTCAAAAATCTGAGGGGGCACGTGCCCCCTTACTTTGAATGGGCATGACATCTCTACCCACTGAAGCTAAGCAGGGTTGAGCTGGTCAGTACCTGGATGGGGGACTCCTGGGAAAACTAGCTGCTGTTGGAAGAGGTGTTAGTGAGGTCAGCAGGGGGGGCTCACCCTGTGGTCTGGGTGGGTCCTAACACCCCAGTATAGTGATGAGGACACTATACTGTCAACAAACACTGTCCTTCAGATGAGACGTTAAACTGAGGTCCTGACTCTGTGGTCATTAAAAATCCCAGGATGTCCTTCGAAAAAGAGTAGAGCTGTAACCCCGGCATCCTGGCCATATTTGCCCATTGGCCTCTGACCATCATCACGGCCTCCTAATCATTCCCATACACTGATTGGCTTCATCACTCTCGTCCCCTCTCCACCAATAAGTTGGTGTGTGGTGAGCGTTCTGGTGAAACATGGCTGCCGATGCTGAACACTGGTGGTGGTTAAGGAGATTTCTTTCTCAATCGTTTACCTTCACCTAAGCCACAAGCAACTGTGTTTACAAGGATACTTCCAGAGACATGCATTTTGACATAGTTCTGAACAGAATTCGGGAAGTTGCAGTGACAGATACAGTGGCATTCCAGATAAAGTTTGAATGGAATAAAGCGTGTGTTTATGCTATTAAGAAAGTGTAGACTATAATCTGGCCAAAGAAGAACTTTAGGTTTTTTAATTAAATGTTCATTTAAAAGTAGCCTATTATCATTTTATTAGTCTGTTACCGTTACCCCTTACGGCTCCGACGACGTTTTGTTCCGTCCTCCATGCGGTGCCAAATCACATCAGGAGCGAAGCAACTGGATTCGCGAGATCACGAGATTCTGGGATGCTTCTGAAACATGCCGCGGCGTGGCCGGTATAATATATATACATATCTATGGGTATAAACACAAGCATTGACTTGACTAGAGCGACCATGATCAGCTCCGGTGGCCGCGTCGCAGCCGTAATGCGCGGCAGACGTGATGCATAGATCAGCTCTCACATCACTGAATCTGCCGTTAAAAATGAACCATCCATTCATATCATCATGCAAAACTAAGAATTAGTCTAATTAGAATCATTGTAATGTGAGGATTGGGTGCGGGTCGGGTCGGCAGGGGCGGACTTAACCAATAAGCGAGGTAAGCGGCTGCTTAGGGCCCCGGGGAATCAGGGGGCCCTATCTGATATTGGCGAAACATATCTGCAGCGTTGAGCAGTGTAGCCGTTCACAGACATGTGCGCTGACTTCTTGAACGCAGTGACCAGAAGTGTTAAAGTTAGACACCACTTACCGATCAAAATACTGAGTTTTTGTTAAGGGCTGAGTTCTGCAAGGTCGGGGATCATCTCATTATAACAAAGTGTAGATACGATGTAAATAAGAGATTCAATGTGCAGCGTAGAGCTTATTAACGGAACGTCGTGAGATCGCACTGAACTGAAGTGAGAGACTGCTATAGTGATTATGAGGGAGCGCTCTTTGCACGCATGCTCGGCTGACAGAGATATTCACCTCAGTAAAGAAAGTATTGTGTTTCAAGTCACAATTTTATGTATCTTGATGTTTCAAAATGACTCTCTTGTGTGCTTCTCATAGGCGCACCGGCGTACTCGTATAAATGCACGAATGCAATGACTGGAGATTTTCCCTTAATAATAATCATTTTCGATTTGTTTCTCGGCAAAGAATACAGTATGCCTTCAGAACACTTGGAATATATAATGAGTTGCCTGGGATAATTTTATGTTTGTAAAAAGATTGGAAAGGTTTACAATTTATTAAATGGACAAGTGCAACTTTTTATTTTTTTTTAGATAATGTCTTCATTTATAATCTCAAAACATAAGGTAGCCAAATTTGGCTTTAGAACAGCATCAGGTTGACAAATTACTGGTTGTGAAGGGATAAATAAACTAAAAACTAGAGCGAGCGAGCAAAATAGGGGTTAAGCATAAAAGGACACATAGTTATTGTATGGGGGCCCCATACCTGGAATTTGCTTACCCCCAAGTCTGCCCCTGCGGGTCGATTATCTAAATCAGAGAAAAATATAGGTGCGGGTGGGTGGCGGGCGGATCATTTATTTGAAGCAGCAAATTCGGGTGGCGTTTGAGCTCATCCACGCATCTCTAATCCGCGTGGCTCTCACCGTGTCTACACCAGATGCGAGCGGTGTGACAAAATACTATAGAACCCATTATATGATGCTGTCCACTGGATGCGGCGCGGCACGACACAACAAATGCCTGACAGTAAGCTGATGCCTCGTTTATGACTTACTGACACAAAGTTCAAAGGATTTGCAACAGTCGCTTTGTTGCATCCAGTGTAGACAGACTTTAACTGTTGCGGCGCAGGGCGTAGACACGGTATCTATGTGTGAACACAGAAAACAATCAGTAAATATAACGATCAGTATACTAAACATCGCACATCCAGATGTGCACATCGTGATATCGATGCTGAAACGATATATCGTAGAGCCCTAGTGCCTTGTGTTTGACCTATCAGACTGCGCCATCTCAAGTTTCATGAAAGAACTTTGGATTTGATTACAATTAAGCATGTAATTGTAAATGATGTCCACATTTTAATTTGATGCTGCAATTAGTCATTATGTGCCACATCTGAAAAAACATTCGACAAGTCTAAATGCTTTTAAAAACATGTCGTCAAGATTATATTTTATGAGGATTACATGAACAGCCTATGAGGAGAGTGAAAAGCAGGCTTTCCTATAAAAGTGCTTAAATCTAAAAGAAATACTTTTAAAAAGACACTCTACATCAGGAGTACCCAACCCTGTTTCTGCAGAGTTCAGTTCCAACACACCTGTCTGTAATTATCAAGTGCTCCTTCAGTGTTTGATCAGGGTTGGAGCTGAACTCTGCAGGAAGGTAGATCTCCAGAAACAGGTTTGGGCACCTCTGCTCTACATAGTAAACAATTATCACTGAACAGAGCGGCAGTGGAAGTCTACTGCAACCAAGACTTCTAGCTTTATTTAAAATGCAATAATAATAATAATATTATATATATACTGTATATATATATATATATATATGCTTTATTTCAGTGTGTATTATATCTTAAGTATAGCAATTGTGTCATTTTTTTTTTTTTTAACCTTTAATATTAATGTACCAAATGAGAAGATTTCCTGTGTAGTTTACAGCATTAGCTGGGGGAGATTTTTTTCTGAAGGAAATTTAAAATTTACCTGAAATATTTTGCAATAAATCAGTTGTGTAATACCACATACCGTGATATTTTCTCAGATGGTTATTTTACCAATTTCATACTGATGCAACCCCAGTAACTTGTGTGAAAGCCCACTGCTGTGATTGGTATGAAGAAAGTTTAGAGCGCTGCAGTAATGATGTATTTTTGCAGGTCAACCCGTAATTTCACATCACCCTGGTTCCTGCAACAAAAACCATGCAGTATTTTTCCACTGGGCTTTGGACTATTGCAGAAAATAAACTTTCTGATACTTACATGTTTTGTTCATCATGATAATTTTCAGAAATGAACACAGCTTTAATGAATGTTGAATCCTAAATACAATCAGCAGAGTTAGAGTGCAATTATAAACACGCTGAGGCTGTGAAAGTGACTAGTGAGGGGAAGAGTTTACCTGGTCAGCCTGATGAGGTTTAATGTCCCAGACAACTTGTTAGCAGCCACCTTTTCAGCAGTTATAAAAACTTCACTGTTGTTTTATTCTATAACATCCATAAAATGCATCAAAGTATCTTGAGCTTGAGTTCATCACAGACCTTATTTCTGCCATTAAACCAAATACAGTTTAGAGAGTTTAGAGAGGTTTTAGACACAATCAACCCTACCCTCTTGGGGTAAATGGGGTATTTCCAGAAAGTTTCAAACTTGCTATCGTACAGCCCCTATTGAAAGGCCCTCATATTGATTCCACTGTACATAACCACTATGGGCCTCTCTCTAAACTCTCATTCATTTCAGAGGTTTTGGAAAAAGTTGCACTCTCACAGTTTACTTCATACTTGGATACTTTTAACATTCTGCATTGCTGAGTCTGCATTGCTGAAGGTTACAAAGGTTACATTCTGCTGTCCATTGATTCTGGTTCATCTGCTATCCTGATACTTTTAGATTTGAGCGCCGCATTTGACACTGTTAATCATGATATTCTTCTGAAACGACTTGTGTGTAGTCACTTAAAGGGGAGGACTTTTCTGTAAATATCAGGTCATTTACTTCACCCCCTGCGCCTATCCATTCTGGTGTTCCTCAGGGATCCATTCTTGGCCCTCTTTTGTTTTCCCTCTACATGCTTCCTTTGAGCTCAATACTCCAGAAACAAAACATTAAATATCAATGACTACGTTTACATGCGCACGAATAATGCGCATCTAATTATTCTACTGCGTTTACATGCGGTAAAGTTTAATCGCAATATTACCAAAATCTCATTATAATCGCATTAAGAGGGTGCATGTAAACACACTCATTGTTACGCTGATGACCTCCAACTATACCTTCCAATCAAACCAGGAAATGACTTCTCATTAGATCATCTTTTCTCATGCCTTAATGAAGTCAAGATCTGGATGATAAATAACTCTCTGCAACTGAATGAAAATAAAACTGAAGTTCTTCTACTGGGTCCTGCTGCTACTAACAACTCCATTAAAACAAGGTTAGGTTTCTTAAATAATAACCTAAACAATCATGCAAAAAATCTTGCAGTCCATTTTTGATCCTCTCCTCCAATTTGACAAGCATGTAAATGCAGTTGTGAAGAGTAGCTTATTTCATCTCAGATCAGTGGCAAAAATGAAGCCCTTTCTTTCTAGTAAAGACCTTGAAATTGTAATTCATGCACTAATTTCCTCTCGACTGGATTACTGTAACTCTTGGGTTACCTCAATCTCGGTTACAGGTGGTTCAAAATGCAACAGCCAGATTCTGAACAGGAACTAAGAAAAGGGATCATATGTCCCGTCCTTGCCTCATTGCACTGGCTCCCTATAAAATTTAGAGTTGACTTTAAGATCCTTCTTTTTGCATACAAGGCATTGCATAATTCTCCCCCCGCTTATATTTGCGATCTTATTAGGCCATATACAGCCTCTAGGTCATTAAGATCTTGTGATCAGTTTCTTTTATCTGTCCCCTGTTCTCGTTGTAAAACAAAAGGTGATCAGTCTTTCTCAGTAGTTGCCTCAAAGCTGTGGAACAGTCTACCTTTGAACATTAGAGCTTCTCCATCACTGGACGCTTTTAAATCCAGTTTACAGACTTATTTTTACTCTCTAGCATTTGAGTGATGCTGTATATGTTTTGTAAATAGTTGAATTGGTATTCAATTGTGTTTTATGAATTTACATTTTAATTGTTTTTGATACTTGTTTTATTTTCCTTTGTAGTTTTTTTCTCTTTTCCTTTTAAATTCAGATTTATTTTTTATTGCAAAGCACTTCGGATCAACTACGGTTGAGATAAACTTACTCTATAAATAAAATTTGCCTTGCCTACACTGACGTGACGTGATCAGGCACTTCACTGAAAATAAAGAGCCATTTCCCAAAGGTTAGAATACCAGAGACCACGGTTCTCCACAACTAAGAACTAGGAATGTAGCAGGCATCTAAATCTATTTTTATTCCGAGTGAACCTGTTGTAGTGTCACTAACAACTTCACTAACATGCGCCAGTTGGTGGGTCAAAGAGGCTTAGATTAAGTCTGTGTTGATCTGTGACTGTGCAGACAGTCTTATGCTTGATTTATTCATCTTTATTACATAATAAAAACCCAGACGAAGAAAATGAGTCATTCTGGCACCTTGGCTTCAATGAAAGCCAGATTTTGAATAAGAAGTAAGTTCTGAGTTCTGAAATGTACAGTATGTTGTTATAGCACAATCACCTGTTAAACGTCAAAAGATCAATTTGATTTCTCAGTTCTTGAAAAGGGTCCACTAGGTAGTGCACACACGTCGAATACACCCATCTGTGCTAATGCTGCACAGTAACTGATTACATGTAATCTGAATTATGTAATCAGTTTCCAGAAAGAAACTACTTGTAATCAGATGATATTGCATTTTCAAATATCATAATCAGATTACAGTTACTTTTCTATTGATTACTTGATTACATATTATTCGCACAGCAAATTTGCAGTTACTTGTTCATAATTTACTGATTCTCCCTAATTCTTTTTTTAATTCTAAAAAGCATTTGGGTGCTTGTTTTTGTCAACACTGCCTTTTTAATAAACTCCTGACTAATGCTACATACACTTTTTTAGCAGATATTTCAGTTGTGTGATAATATCAACTTAACATTAACATATTTAATGTACACTATATGCATATTAAACATATTTAATGTCGTTTATAAATTGAGGCTATAGATGAGACTGATGAGATAGATTACATCATTAGTTGAATTTAGTTTTGCCCAATTGTGGATGATACTATTTAAGATGCTAATTAAGTTAATTAACAAAATTGCCGACACACACCTTCTAGGATCAGGGGCCCGTTCTTCGTACGTCGCTTAATAGATCTGAGATGATTTGAAAGATGCCGGATCTTCTAATCCTGATAACTGATCTCTGGCTAATTTGGTTCTTCAAACGAATTTGCGTATTAGATTAAAATATCTGGATTAAGTGGTCTAGGATTACTGCGTGTTCTCGTGTTCCTCGCAACCGCGATCAGCAGTGCAGTGATTGGCTGCGGCAAGACAGCAACGTGATGACATCATATCATTAGAAAAGACACCTCACGAAAAAACTGACAAATTTCTGGAGCTTTATAAGGAAACGGCCGAGCGAACAAAACTACATCAATGTTATAATAGATAAATGAAATGTGCACGGTTTTTATTTTATTTTATTTATTTTTGCATGATTTCCAATTATTTAGATTCACGATTTCTAGAATTTGTGCAGACTTTACATTTTATTTCAGTGTTGTAATTAGCAATTCATTTAATTTGATCTTT
The DNA here is from genome assembly GCF_012432095.1 of Onychostoma macrolepis. Taxonomy (NCBI): domain Eukaryota; kingdom Metazoa; phylum Chordata; class Actinopteri; order Cypriniformes; family Cyprinidae; genus Onychostoma; species Onychostoma macrolepis. The sequence continues at coordinate 1,113,192 of NC_081164.1, forward strand.
GAAGCAGATTTGTTACGTGACAGCATCAATTAAAGTTTCTTAGAGATCCAGTTATCTGCATCTCCTGCTCCATCAAGCCCCTCCCACAATATCTGCCATCACTCAAATTAATGCACGACTCAGATTCACTGTACAGCATGTGTGTAAGCCTCCAATACAATTATAAACTAATTATTTCATCACTAATAAATCTTTCAATGAGTAAAACTAGCTCTGTCTATAGTATTATAGACTACACAACATTGTTATATTATATTGTTATATTATTTTTAAATTATTATTATTTTAAATGATTGTCCCTGGACCAGTAGGGTACTCTTGTAATAAAGTAGCGGTGGCTAGGACAGCTTTTAAGTATCAATTCTGCTTAAAAAGATGCAATCTAATCCGGTTTACATTAAATAACCCTGCTCCCGAGGTTTAAGCTTGCGGACCCGTTGCTATGGCAGCAAGTCTATGAGCTTTGAAGAACCAAATGATCCAAGATCAAGCGAAATCGTCAACAATCAAATCCAGCTAACTGAGTCAGCGACGTGAGAAGAATGGACCCCAGGTGAGCAGTTGATAATCTATTTGACTGTAGACAGCGCAGGACACTGTCTGTAAACCTTAAATCCAGTCAAACAAAACTAAATTCAGCACAGCCTCTTTTCTGGCCTCTGGAACACAAAGTCCAGCTGCTGAGCTCTAGTGAAGGTAGCAAAACAGACAGTCTACATCAGTGAAACATACAAGAGGAATATGGAATGTGTGATACTCTAAAAATCTGTATATTCAGTGGGTTAAAGTTGCAAGTAGTGAATAAATGCAAATGTCACTGCAGTAAGGGAAGCAGGAGAGAGAGAGTTGCAGTGTAATGCAGAAGTCACTGCGTCTCTGTGAACAGCAGAGAGGAACAGCTCGTCTCATGCCGTCCGTCCAGAGACTCCTGCAGATTTCAGTGGAGACATGGACTTCAACTGCAGTTTACATGAATACAGAAGCATAAGCATTACACACACACACAGAGAGAGAGAGAGAGAGTTGTGTTCACCTCATAAAGGTGCGTGTCATTTATTTTTCTCACTGCAGAATTTGTGATTTAACTTTTAAGGTAAGATTATTAAGTTTCACATTTTCTGATGAATATATTTTTCCTGGTTAATTTTATTAACAAAGCAGTCTGTGGTTCGCACACACACACACACACACACACACACATGCAGTGTTATTGTGAAAGTTGCTGCATGAGGATAATGCTGATGATGTTCAGACTCATAAATGTGAAATCAAATCAATGACCTGATCAGATATCCATCAGTCTGATTTGTCCCATGTTTTCACGTTTCGCTGTCATTTGGGGGAAATCTATATTCCGCACTGATTTAACAGCATGAATCCTGTGCGCGAGACATGTGAAGTTGTGTTGAGGCGACACCCTTTTACTGCAGTGAGCCGGAGTACACCTGAACTATGACCTTCTGCAGTCCGGGCTCCTCGCAGCGGGAATCTGTGTGTCATGCTCGATCAACAAGTGAAATGACAAGAGTCGACACAAACAGCAATCGACTGCAATGGGACAAGCAATCACACACGGCTGGATGCGCAGATGAGCGCGATGTGAATGGTGTTGGATGATGTTTGACTCGCACCTGTGTGTCCCTGTGAGAATGTGGGATCCATCTCCACAGTGACGGTCAGATCCAGCGGAGCTCCATCCCAGCTTCACATCCACACCAGCCCACAGACGCGGACACGACACGACACCCAGCGATTCACCTCTCGCAGTTTAAACAGAGGAACAATATGATCAAATAATTGCGCTTCCTCCTGCAGAAGCGTGAACGCGACGCTCGCGCCTCGGCTGTGTGACTGTGCGCGCGCCGGAGTGAATCTTGACGTTGTGTTGATTCCGAACCGAATCGATTCCTTTGAATGAATCGTTTCGGTCCGAACTGAACTCTCAGAACAGTCACCAAACCCACTATTTTTGTTTTACTTAATTGCACAACCCTCCCACCACCCCTAACAATATGATGAGCAAAATTAAGCACTCGGTGAATTACAGGTGCTGGTCATATAATTAGAATATCATCAAAAAGTTGATTTATTTCACTAATTCCATTCAAAAAGTGAAACTTGTATATTATATTCATTCGTTACACACAGACTGATATATTTCAAATGTTTATTTCTTTTAATTTTGATGATTAGAGCTTACAGCTCATGAAAGTCAAAAATCAGTATCTCAAAATATTAGAATATTTACATTTGAGTTTGAATAAATGACCATCCCTACAGTATAAATTCTGGGTATCTCTTGTTCTTTGAAACCACAATAATGGGGAAGACTGCTGACTTGGCAATGATCCAGAAGACGAACATTGACACCCTCCACAAAGAGGGTAAGTCACAGAAGGTCATTACTGAAAGGTGTGGCTGTTTACAGAGTGCTGTATCAAAGCATATTAAATGCAAAGTTGACTGGAAGGAAGAATTTGGGTAGGAAAAGGTGCACAAGCAACAGGGATGACCGCAAGCTTGAGAATACAGTCAAGCAAAGCCGATTCAAACACTTGTGAGAGCTTCACAAGGAGAGAACTGAAGCTGGAGTCAGTGCATCAAGAGTCACCACGCCAGACGCCTTCAGGAAAAGGGCTACCAAGCCACTTCTGAACCAGAGACAACGCCAGAAGCATCTTAACTGGGCTGTGGAGAAAAAGAACTGGACTGTTGCTCAGTGGTCCAAAGTCCTCTTTTCAGATGAAAGTAAATTTTACATTTCATTTGGAAATCAAGGTCCCAGAGTCTGAAGGAAGAGTGGAGAGGCACAGAATCCATGTTGCTTGAAGTCCAGTGTGAAGTTTCCACAGTCAGTGATGATTTGGGCTGCCATGTCATCTGCTGGTGTTGGTCCACTGTGTTTTCTGAAGTCCACAGTCAACGCAGCCATCTACCAGGAAATTTTAGAGCACTTCATGCTTCCTTCTGTTGACAAGCTTTATGGAGATGCTGATTTCATTTTCCAGCAGGACTTGGCACCTGCCCACACTGCCAAAGGTACCAAAAGCTGGTTCAATGACCATAGTGTTACTGTGCTTGATTGGCCAGCAAACTCACCTGACCTGAACCCCAGAGAGAATCTCAAGAGGAAGATGAGAGACACCAGACCCAACAATGCAGATGAGCTGAAGGCCACTATCAGAGCAACCTGGGCTCTCATAACACCTGAGCAGTGCCACAGACTGATCGACTCCATGCCACGCCGCATTGCTGCAGTAATTCAGGCAAAAGGAGCCCCAACTAAGTATTGAGTGCTGTACATGCTCATACTTTTCATTTTCATACTTTTCAGTTGGCCAAGATTTCTAAAAATCCTTTCTTTGTATTGGTCTTAAGTAATATTCTAATATTTTGAGATACTGATTTTTGACTTTCATGAGCTGTAAGCTCTAATCATCAAAATTAAAAGAAATAAACATTTGAAATATATCAGTCTGTGTGTAATGAATGAATATAATATACAAGTTTCACTTTTTGAATGGAATTAGTGAAATAAATCAACTTTTTGATGATATTCTAATTATATGACCGGCACCTGTATTTGTAACGTTTGGAAAAGTTCAAAGGAATCGATTCGCTAAAAGGAAGTATGCCCAGACTGAATTTGAAGCGTAGTTAAAATGCAATGAAGAAAATCAATAACATCGGGAAGAAAACTGGAATAATTCAATCTGAAACAGCATCTCAGAAAAATAGCATATTATCCCCTCATGGGCAATTTGTACAAACCGGTTAGAAAAGTTCAAGCAAATACTTCTTAACACCTTCAAAACCACTGCTAGACCTTATTAAGCTACTGAAAGAAATGCTGTGGTAGCCTGTTCTCAATATTACTGATTCTCAATATTAGTTCGTTCAGACCACCTCAGAAAACCACATCTTGATCCTTGCTCTGAAGAACGCTGCAATGCTTGTTTAGGTCTTTTGTTGTTTTCATTGTACATGCTTCCGTCTGTAGACTTTATTTGGGAATATAAAATTAGCTTCCATTATTATGCTGATGATACTTTATATTTTGATTTAGACAAATGTACCTTTTTGACACGGATGAAAATGAGGAGGGACAGACTTGCAGTCTTTGCAGTGACATGCACTGCTTCAGGTAAATATCAACTCATAACTTTCAGAACTGTTTTATGAAGCTTTTCTCTCCTGAAAGTCTTCCTGAACGATTTTTGGTCAGTTGAACAATTGGCATGATGTTAAACAACACTACAATCCATTGAACACACTGCACTTTTTTAATACTTTCAGCCTTGTATTTATTCCTGTCACAAAAATTAAATATGGCACCACCCTGACTGAGGTTTATTGTGTACTACCGAGAGCAAAGCCTGGACTGGATGTTCTCTATAAACCTCTATAAACAGCTTCAGCTGGATCAAAAGGCAAGACGGATTTTTGGTCGAAAAAAAGGTCGAAAGTAATTACAAATACTTTCGTTACAGTACTTGAGTACATTTTTTCTACTTTCTTGAGTATAATTAAATTGTGGTACTTTTACTTTTACTTGAGTAAAATAAAACTAAAGTAGGCTATTCAACCTCGCTACATTTATTTTTCACCAAATTAAAATAAAATAAAAATAGACAAAGGAGCGCCGATGGAGAACAGAGCGAGCCGGCGTTTGAGGCACTTTTCAAACTCCTCGAGCCCTGCGCTTCAGCCAATAACAGACAGGTCTGACTCGGGTGCAAAACCAATCAAAACGTCCAGTTCAGCTGCGGGGGCGGGGCGTTCAAACCGAGCTTTGCTTTGACTGTCAATCACCGGCGTTGTCGCGTTGAATCCGCATCATTAGCGTTTCAATATTTTAGTGAATGTGAGCTATGCTCTGATTTTAAAGAGCACCTATTATGCCCCTTTTTACAAGATGTAATATTGGCCTTGGGTGTCCCAAGAATGTGTCTGTGAAGTTTCAGCTGATTTGGAGTGTATAGCTTTAATGCAAATGAGCTGCATATTCCCGCCCCGTCTCCTGAAGAGGGCGTGGCGTATACTCAGCGTTGCCAACTTAGCAATTTTGTTGCCAAATTTAGCAACTTTTCATACTAGCAACAAATTTAGCAATTTTTAAAATTAATTTGGCAACTTTTAGCAACTTTTGATAAGTGGCCAAATTACACAAAGATGCCTAGCAGTACACACATCACACAAACTGAGTTAGCTGCTATTTGCAATTGTTCAATTTAATAATAATAATAATAATAATAATTGAATAATTGTTCATTTATGATACACTTTGTTAGAAGCTTGTACCTGCGATTGTTGGTCAGTTAGTACACTGTAAGAAATATGGAAAAGATACTAGTAATGTTCCAGGACATTATCCATTATCACCCTGTAACCCAAAAACACAATGTGTAATTTAAAATGCAGGTAAAAAAACAATACAGAAAATTCTTTCATATTAAACTAGTAGATTGTCCCCTATTTTTACAGACTTCTCTTAGTGTGTAGCATACTAACTAACTACTAATACACTGCTTAAAGCATAATTGTTGAGAATGTGTATAGTATTACTAGTTTTTTGTTCAGTGTATTAGCGGCTGGGAAACAGATGGAAAATTGACAGACTTGTGCTGCAGTTCTATGGATGTTTTGCCCTCCGGGTCTTCGAACCGAAGCCGGTTTCGCTGACTAGCAATGCTTTTGCTGCTGTGAGAGCAGCTAACAGTAAACGTCTTTGTTGGACGGACAAGGTGAAGTCCCAAAAGTCATTCATGAAAAAATGGTGCGGAGTCAAACATATCTCAGTACCCAACAAATATGATAGGTCTTGTGAGAGCCGAGTCCAAAAAGGTGAGAGAGAGGGGCACTCCCAAAAAAATGCAAAAACGTGCAAAAATGCAAAAAAAGATCTTTGCGAACAGAGATTACACTTAGGAGAAGATGACAGGTTCATATAAAAACGTTTCATTGGAGTCAAGTAAAGCCTATGCTGCAAGGACTAAAGGAAGGCGATAGTTTTGAACACTGGCTGCTTATGTACTTGCTCAAATATTGATTTTGGATCATTTTTAACCAAAAAAAAGTTACAGACTGCAGCTTTAAATTATAATTGAATTTATTTAAAGAAAAAGCAATTTGTTCAGTAAACCATTGTTTATTTAAAAAAAAAAAATAAAAATGTACGTTTAGTTTTTCCGCTGCTGTACCGTAACCATAGCGAAACATGACATCAAAACAGATGGCTACAGTTGTGGAAAAATCGAATGTGTAGCCTAATATTAGATTCGTGAATTAGATCTTAATATAATACACCTCAAACAATGAAAGAAAAGAGGAAATTACTCCTCTTGACTGAATAACGTTTGTAGCTTTATCATTAATACAAAGACTATGCAGTGATTATTCTTACATTTGATTATTCAATTTCTGTATTATGTCTTACTTGAATGCTTCTGTAAAATAGATGTAAAATTAAAAAAGTAAAAGCACTATTAATTTTTTTTCATAGGCATATATTTAATTTTCTCTACTGTGTATTTGCATCTTTGTTGTTGTTTTTCATAACAAAGGTAAAATAACAAAAAGAGTTTTATTGTGATTATTACTATGGTAATTATTATTAATTAAATAATTGGAGGAAAAGATGCATTGTGATGCATCATAATCAACTGAATTAAATCGTGCGGCGACTGAAGATTCACACATATGATTTGGCTCAAAAGTGGTTCAGATTTTTACTTGCCCTGCCACTAAAAAAATTTAATAAAGTTGTTATCATTGTTTTTTTCAATACCAAAATCATAGATAGGCCTACCCATTAAATCTTACAATTCTCGATTCCAATTGAAGACAAGTTAACAGTCAGTAAATAAGAACAAATTAACCAATTATAAACAATAGCACAAATAAACAAACAGAACAAAGATAAAAATTAAACAATGCTATAGGTTTTTGAATTTGTAGGTGATGATCAGGTACAGAAACTGAATAATCAAATATAAAGTAACATTTCATACTTTTGTGTGTCTGGAAAGAACTGCAAAGAAATGTTTCTTTCCAGAAAGAAATGCAATTCGGGCTTGCCTGCTGTATGAATAATTTATTGCTATTGTGTGAATATATGTAATCAAGTAATCAATAAAAAAAGTTACTGTAGTCTGATTACGAGTATTTTAAAATGTAATATACTCTAATTACAAGAATTTAATTCTCGGAATCTGATTATGTAATCAGTTACTATGGGCTGTAGTTCTCATGGATGAAGGGCCCCTCAAGAGGTAAAGCCCAGGAGCCCCTTATAGTCTTAATGCGGCCCTCATCATGAAGGACCATGATCTGATTTTCCACTGATAATAGGACTCGAGTTCCTGAACATCTCTGTTGTGGCATTGGACTTTCATGCAGCCACATATTCCTTACCAGAAGAGGATAAGATGCATCAATTTTCCATCTCTTCACCTTCCCACGAGACCAGGTTACCAGGTTTCATTTCACATTTGCTGCTGTTCAGATCAATGAGTCCACAAGAACTGTCATTAAAGAACTCGTGGACCAAAAAACAGCAGTTAGAAAGGCTTCTCATTGCTTGGCCTACAGTGTGTACTGAGAACTTCCATCATCAGGGACGACGTGGAAAGAGAATCATTCCTCCATCCACTTTCCCACAGACTGCTCCCTTCATATTGGTGCCAAAAAAAAGAAGCTAGTTTATGCATCTGCAGGTCCTTAAATGCAAGAACTCCATTAGACTCCTTCCCTATGTCTCGGGTGCGGGACATTCTTGCCTCTTTAAATGGATCCTCAGTTTTCAGCACTGAAGAGCAGTTATTCGCAGGTCTGTATGGAGGAAAATAGCATTTCCAAAACTGCTTTTGTTACCAAGTCTGCACAATATGAGTTCATTCATCTACCGTTTGGTTGGAAATATGCTGCTGTGATCTTCCAGCGATTAATGAAAACCACTAACCTATTATTTTGATCCCATTGAAATAAATTGCAAGTGGACACAATCCTACAGGAGCTCATTGGTAGATGTTGTTTCGTCTATACAGATGATACTGTTGTGTAACCGGCCAGTGTTCAGGATCACTTTGGGCATACAGCTGTTCGCAAAGCTGGAAACTTGAAAACAAATGTAACCTGTTAATAAAAGGTGCCTTTCATTCCTGGGTCATCTCAGAAGGAAGAGTAAAGACTGAATACTCTAAAGCCCAAGGTATCCTTTATGCATGCGTACGCTAGTGTAGGTGTACAGTCGAATGTGTAGCCTTTCAAATATACTCCATTTGATGATGTGCGCTTCATGTCCAGTGTCTGCTCGATTTTCCCCACAAGTTATGGCCGACAACAATTATTTTTGAACTCTTTTAAAAAAGCTAGGCCCTCTCGCTCACAAGCGCTTGTCAATGCAGCTGTCTGTTGTTGTAGTCTCTGCTATTTTGTTGTTGTTCTGTCTGTTTAGTTTCGTTCTCTAATGTGAAACAACGGCCTGGGACAATGCTGCCACCTTGTGGAACAACTGATTACTGCAAAATAACTTCAATGCATATGTGCGACCTGTGCATAAAAAACAGGTGGTGCGTGTACTATTCTGATGATGAAATTCACGTCGCGCTGACTGTAACCTCGCATATGCTTAAAAAGTGAAGTATACTTTGAGCTAAAGGCTGAAGCCATCTATCACTTCCCAACTCCCAAGAATGTGAAGGAAGTCCTCTCAGAAGGAAGGATTCATGGCTTGGTGGGTTGGCATCACTGCTTTATACCCAACTATTCTGAGCACTCAGCAGCTCTTCGTGCCCTTGAAGAGAAGCATGTCTTGTGGGTATGGTCTCGGGCGCACCAACAATCATTTGAGCGTCTAAACTAAAGGAAGCCCTGCAAAAAGCTCCCAGTGCTCCAGATTTCAGTCAGCTCTTCAGAGTGCAAACAGATGCCAGTAACAGGCGTAGGAGCTGTGGTATGGGCTCTGGAGAAGTGACAGGAGTACCTCGAAGGACGGCATTTAGATGTGCTCACAGACCATTCTGTCCTCACTTAGGTTTTTAATCATCCAAGACCCTCATCGCAGTTAATGAGATGGTCGTTAGGCTCCGAAGTTTTGACTTTACGGTAAAGTACCGAAGAGGATAGTGCAATGTGGTTCTTTACGCACTGTCTCTAAGTACATTCCCGGGACAATGGCCCTCTCTCAGGCAGTCAGCACCAAGCAACTGACCTATGAACTGAGAGGACATAAGGCACGGCAGACAGAGGATGTTATTCTCCAGCATCTCTCCAATGAAACCAACTCCAAGCCGCACCCGTTATGTAATGCCCCCCTCACCGCATTGTTAGTCGGTAAAATTGTCCTCTCATTGGCCATACATTAATGACATGCAAATTCCGCCCAAAATATAATTGTTTGAAGCAGGTTCCTACACTGCATCTTCCATTTGTCTGACAGATAATTCCACCCCAAACTCATAGCACTGAATGCACCACAGAGCTTGTTGGGGAATACACCTACAAACTAGTTGTTACGTCCAAGGACATATTTGTTTTGTTTCTCTCTCTCTCTTTACTTCCCATAAGCAGGAGGTATTGTTTAATTTATTGGGAATATGTTAGTAGAGAGGCGGGTGCCATTTTCTTTATACCTTGTTTTTCTCCTGTTTATGCTAGTTAGGGAGTTAGTGTATTGATTGTATTTGTTTCTTTTTCTTTGTGTTAGCTTAGTTAGTTCTCCCTAGTAGTTAGAGAGTGTTTTTGTTTGTTATTTTGGCCTTGCGCCCTCTTGAAGCCTTGAGATCTTCCCATATCTGTAAAATAAACGAGCTTGTTTTCTTGAGATGGAGTTGTCTTGACATCTGTTAAAGCACTGGAGTTGGGAGTTGAACCTTGCTGCCTCCACACATCACCTTTTTTTTTTCTGTTATTGGTTCCTCTAACCCTAGACAAACTGGGAACGTAAAGTAATTCAGAATTGTCTCTGCTTATTAGTAAAAAGAGAACATGACTGATGAAGTTTCCTAAAGGCACCGAATACACGTCAAAAACACAACAGAAAGACATGACGCTTTACAAAAAGATTTTACTCATTTGCTGGTCAAAGGCACGTTTGTAAAATGCTATGGAATAAAACCATCCACAGTTGTTCTGGAGAAATCTTACAAACATATAAAGACACTTTTAAAGGCAGTTCTAGATTTGTCATCAACTCGTTCAGTCCAGGAGAGCAAACACACATCATCGGTCTCTCAGAGGTCATGCTCCGGCAGCCAATGATCCGGCTGCACTTCATCGCTAACACTCATCGGCAGCGTCTCGGACAGTACTGATGCGAGACCGTAACAACATCTACAGTAACAGCAGAGCTGGTTTCATCTGACCGCGGTAAACGCTGACTAACATGGACCGAGTTGAAAGAGAAACGGACATGCAGACAAACACAACGCTGTAACAATGTTTGCTGATTACGCTGAAAAGAAAATGCTATAAAATAAGATCCAAAACCGTAACACAATATTCATGAACTTCTTCAATTCAATTAAAAAATCTGCAAGTCAAAGTATTTGATTGTAAATGTAAACACAAGCGTTATGAATTTGAGAATCACCTTTTCCTCGGTGAGATCTGATCATTTGAAGGAAGGACATCAGATGCATTCGTGGTTTCATTCCCATCAAATTCCATCGTAAAGACTGGGACGTTGTCAATTATTAATATCAATCAAACTCAAATATTATATCAAGGACATGATATTCAATTCAATCAATAATTTAAAAGTTAGATATTAGTTATTCTGCCCTGTAACTGGTTTATTTCAGACCCGGTTCTGTTTGTTTTGGCGTTTAGAGTGGGCTCAGTCTTGTAATGGGACGTGACTGAGAAACACAGGACATCTGCGGATGGAATGTGGATCCCCATGTGATTCTGGGAAGCTGTGGTCCGTGTCACGTGACGGCATGAGACGCTCACACTGTCCTGGAGGGCAAGCGCTGTTTGTACATGCCAGCCAGAGCCTTGGCGGCGGAGTAGATCATCTCCCGGCGGGACATGCCGGTGAAGGCCTGGTGCCAGTCTGTGCGGCTGACGTTGGGCACGCTTCTCTCCAGAACCTCCCCGACCGTCACCAGCAGACCGGACCAGCGCAGGTTATAGTCTGGAGGAGTCAGCGCCTGCGCCTGCGGAGGACAGCACACACCAGCACTAAACACAGAGTTCAGTGATCTTCAGCTGTCCGTGTAGCACTCGGTGTTTTCAGAGCTGCAGATCATTTGCTTTGTTCTGAAACAGGAACTTGAATTTTTCAGATTTAATCGATTAATTCGAATTGAATGATCTGCCAGAATTTTATTTTTTATAAATCAAGGAATCATGATTTTGAATAGAAATATTACCAAACGTTAGAATTTAGACACTTTGACAAAAGTGAAAAGAATGATCCGACTGCATGTGCTTAAAAGGATACTCCACCCCAAAATGCAAATTTTGTCATTAATCACCATGTCGTTCCAAACCCGTAAAAGCTTCGTTCGTCCTCGGAACACAATTCAAGATATTTTGGATGTAACCCGGGAGGTTTGTGACTGTCCCACTGACTGCTGAGTAAATTACACTGTCAAGGCCCAGAAAAGTATTAAAAACATCGTCAAAATAGTCCACCTATTCTCCAAATTGGTGCTACGCTGACACAGAGAGGAGATGTTGAATAAATGTTATTTTTATTTTCTTTGCGTACAAAAAGAATTCTCGTCGCTTCATAAAATTCAGATTGAACCACAGACTCAGCAGTCAGTGGGACAGTCACAAACCTCCCGGGTTACATCCAAAATATCTTGAATTGTGTTCCGAGGACGAGCGAAGCTTTTACGGGTTTGGAACGACATGGGGGTAAGTGATTAATGACAAAATTTGCATTTTGGGGTGGAGTATCCCTTTAACCACTCGCGTGTGACGTGCTCAGTGAAGGACTATATATATATCGTTAGGTGCTATTCACACAGAATGCGCTTTTGTGCTGACAAACATGCGACGCGGCAGCGAAGAGGAAAAACTTCTTTTAACCTGAGCGCAGTGTTTTTAGACTGTCGTTTCATGCATGAGACGCTGAAAGAGACACGAGCGCAACACAGAAAAACAATCGAATAAAAGAACCTGTGAAGAACTACTTCTGTGTGTCTGATATTTCATGTGTGCGTCACGTGACAGACTGAAAGCTGCTGTTGTTTTTACAGAACATTTATAGTTAATAATAGTCTACTGGTGTTATACCTTCAGTCATTTTGAATTTGAACTACTTGACTTTTTTTAGAATTTTTTTTAAAGCATTTTCCTTGTATTATTTCTGAACAAATATGTATAAGACAAGTTTGTATGATTAGTTGTAGTTCATGCATCTTTTCTGCAAAGATATTTAACAAGTGATTTGTTTAACCTTTTGCATCATGTTACCTCATGTGTGCTGCACTTGGAATAGATTTTTCTTTAACTAGTGTTAATAAAGAAAAAGTTACTTGAATCATGTTGTTGTTACATTTCCAAGTTGACTAGTTAAAATCGTAGCCTATAAAAACCAAGAATTGGTCATAAAAAAAAAAAAAGATATTAAATTTTTTTTGCCATATCACCCAGCCCTAATTGTGGCTTTATCTGTAGTCATTACATACACGTATGAAGTGTACATCCAGATTTAAGTGTACAGCTGCATAATAATGTGCCCTGTCTAAACAAGAAAAGATTGTAGTGATATGCCAGTCAGTCTCTAGAGAAAGCTGGATAACGTGATGTTATTCAGACAGAAAACAGGAAACAGATTTCTCACCACAACCGAACTTCTCCAGAGCTCAGAGATCAGAGCGTGATTGTGCCTAAGCAAACCGAACTAAGGGAGAAAATGCACGGGGTCGAGGAACAAGCGCTCCAAACAAACACGCTCTGAACAGCTCCTCAGTGTTACCTGCTGCACATGCTCCAGCGCCACAGGTGTGGCCTGAGTGAAGGTCTCCAGGTGAATCCCGTTCCCTGGATCATCCAAGATCAGACAGCCGATGTCAAACCACCTGACGAGAGAGAGCGTCAACAAGGCTGCTCAGTTTCTCCTCTCATGAGAAAAGAAAGCATTAATGGGAAGGTCCGGACCCAGATTGAGAGCCAGTCTGATGGATGTGACAGCTTTAGAGCTGTGGATAAACCGATCTTACTTGTCTGGGAAGAGTTCTGCGATGAAGTTTTCCACAGAGACCACGGGCTGCTTCTCGTGAATGACAGCGGCACGCCGCAGACTGTCGATGCGCTCCTGAGCTCCCTACACACACACACACACACACACACACACGTGGTTTGAAGTCACATGGTTCAGTGTTTCCTGCCGTGTCTCTCCACACTGACAGACACCTGAGGCAGAGGCGTGCTCACCTTGACCCCTGCGGCGTATCCCAGCGGCTGCGGGGCGATGTTGGACTGGCCGGCCTCTCCTGTCACCATGGCCAAACCAAACACCTCCTGAAACGCGTCCCGCACCGCGCCCACCTTCACCTCCTTATCTGACGTCACCACCACGTCCACGTCTCCTCCGGACTCTGACACAAACACACAAATCACATCAGGCCGAGCGGTTCTGAGCACGTTCCTGTCCAATGCAGTTCAGTGCGGCACGATCACAGATCAATCCTCAGACAGCCTTAAAGTTCTGCATAATTAAAGGCGTGGCCACTTGAGTGACAGGTGGATTGACACATACAAAATTGACTTTTTAACAACAGTAACATACAAAAATGTTATATAGAAAATGAATATGTTATATTTAATAATTAATATACTAGCATTAAATGTACCATTATTCTTATAGTATTATAACTGACTGATAACTTCATAATAAAAGGAACACTATCGTGAGTTTTCTTACGTCAAGAGCAGAACTCTGACAAAATCTGATTTCTTGATGATTCAGTATTTTATAATAGTGATTTTAGAATTTCAAAATATAAAGGAAAAAGTAGAAATGAATGGCTGCTGCCATCTACAGGTTATACTGGTGATTTAATGCATTTGTTAACCGCAGTGTATTTTGGTCATCCCATTAAAAATAATATTCAAATTGGATCATTTTGGAGTTTTAAAGTGCTGGAAACAGTTGTGTGAAATGCTTGAAAATCATTGAAAATTGCTTGAATTTCTCTCTCGGAAAGGTTGTCCAAACCCTGAAATGTATAATGTAATAACATTCGACTATTTCTGCCTGAACATCATGGTTACAGTTAGTGTTACTGCTTCTGGTTTTCTACATCAGCGCTGTCTGATCGGTTTAAACAGATTTCTGTGCAGAATTTGAATGAGCCGATACGATCCTTTAGATAGTCTCAGGACATCCCTACAAACTGTATTTTCTATCGCCCTACACCTAAACCTACCCCTTACACAAAACTTCCTGCATTTTTACATTCTCAAACAAAACAGAGTTTAGTTTGTTTTTAAGCCTTTGTGATTATAAAAATCAGTGTCCTCAAAACCCACACACAGAGCAGCACTCACTGATGTACGGTGCCATCCCAGGGTCCAGTGTGGTAATCATGGACTCCACAGAGTGTTTGGTTTTATCCAGGACGGTCTTGACCATGGGGTTCCCGGCTACACCCTGAGATCACAACACAAGAGCATCAGGACGTACACGGGTACGAGAGCGCGCCGTCCTGGCCTTACACTGCATACGTGTCCAGTACCTTGATGAAGCCCCATAATCCACCGGGTGCGCTGTCGTCCGCAGCCACTCTGGGGTCTTCAGTGTCCTCAGGAAACGTGATGGGCGAGCTGACGTCTAACCCTCCCGACACCGGCTGCTGCATCATGGGATTGGTGATCATCCCTACAGAAACACAATCACATCTCAACTACAGGATACTGCTGACAGGATGAAATGACCCATATAAGGCTTTGTGACTGAATGAATGAATTTATGACCCATTCAGAAGGAATCACTTGCTTCACTCCTGAATGAATCAGCCATTTTGAACGAATCATTTGAATGAATGATTCACTGACTCATTATGACAGGGACTTGCTGCCAACTACTCGTGATTTCAATTTCAAGCAGAAATACACCAAAAACCATCTCAGATGCAGTTTCCGTGCCACTTCTGCAGTGCAAAGATGGATCTTGTTGATAGTGGATTCATTTGATTGGTAACAGCCTCTACTGTCTTCTAATTGAATTTGATTAAATGTAAGTATTTGACATGATAATTAGGTTTGTAAAAAATGCTTGTATAAAGGCAAAAAATGCCTTTGGAAATCAGCTTTTAAACAAGGGTTCATACAGACTTTTTTTGGTTTTCAAAGACTAAAATCCTTGAAAGATCTCACTTATCAAACAATATGGTTACTATTATCTTTCAAATCCTAATAAATAATCTAGAAGGTGGTGGTTAATGCAGTTCAGACCTGGCATGGGTGAGGCGCTGGAGAAGCTGGGCATCAGCGGCGTCTGAGGGGTGCGGCCCGCGTGGCCGCGGGTGATGTCATATCCTGCGCTCACAGAGAAGCCGGTGGTGGGCGGGCCCATGGGCGGGGCCGAGAGGACGGGGCCCAGAGGGGCAGCGGTGCCGCCGTACGGGCCGCTCAGAGAGAGAGGAGGAGCAGGAGACTGCATGGAGGTCATAGCCACTGCAGGAACAGGGCTGGAGAACCCTCCCGGGGCAAACGCTGAGACGCCGGGGGGGCTGGGGAGGGTCTGAGGACCGGAGACACCTGGACACAAGAAGAGCACACATGAGCCACTGACACCGAAGGCCCTGCACCACCGCGACGCACCGCTGACTCACGCACATGTGAATGAACTTCACGTCTTCTGTCAAGTCTACATTTCATGACGAACAAACCTTTAACATGTGCGCCATGCTCAGATTCAGATCAGTGACATCACCAGAGTTACCGCCATTAATAACCGATTAATGATTGTTGTTTCTGCCTTGATGACACATCTGAAGAAAAAAAAGACTGATCTATATGCCATGAGGATTTTTTAGCAAATATTTGGTAAATATTCAGTCTACTCGACTGACCAGTTTTTAAGACAATAGACAAAGTAAACAACGGCACGTTCATGACACATACACCAATGCAAGTGTACGCATCACCACAGCACTGAGCATCTGCACAGTGTATTTTCTGAATTCAACTGATATATAGTTGGGTTCAAGCATTTTGTCCCTCTTTATCAGATTATTTCAGATCTACATCACCCATCCAGATACGATAAGAGCTCGATCCATCCAGGTGTTCACATGAAGGATATTCAATCTGATTATGCCTTTAATCTTACTAACAGATTATTTGTGTGCATATGAGTGTGTGTGTGTATGTGTGTGTGTGTGTTACTGCTGGCGGGTGCTGTGGTGGGCGAGGGTGGTGGAGGGTGTGTGCGCGTGTGTGTGCACTTGTACAGCTATCTTTGTGAGGGCCGGTTTGAGTTTTAGACCATCGGAGTGAAGACAGTCTTGTAAAGTGACGACATTTTGGTCGGCCCTCACTTTCTGGGACCCCTTTAAAGGCCTGTTTGAGGGTCAAGACTTGGTTTCAGGGGTCAGGTTATAATTGGGTAAAGGGTAGGTTTAGGGTAAGGGTTTGGGTGAGGCACTTAGTTCTGAAGGTTAGGGTCAGGAGCTAGAGATTGCATTGTGTCAATGTATGTCCTCACAAAGATAGCTATACAGAGTTGTGTGTGTGTGTGTGTGTGTGTGTGTGTGTGTGGTACCGCTGGCGGGTGCTGTGGTGGGTGGGGGTGGTGGAGGTGTGTGTGTGTGTGTGTGTGTGTGTGTGGTACCGCTGGCGGGTGCTGTGGTGGGTGTCTGTGTGTGTGTGTGTGTGTGTGTGTGTGTGTGTGTGTGTGGTACCGCTGGCGGTGCTGTGGTGGGTGTCTGTGTGTGTGTGTGTGTGTGTGTGTGTGTATGTGGTACCGCTGGCGGGTGCTGTGGTGGGTGGGGTGGTGGAGGTGTGTGTCTGTGTGTGTGTGTGTGTGTGTGTGTGTATGTGGTACCGCTGGTGCTGTGGAGGGTGTCTGTGTGTGTGTGTGTGTGTGTGTGTGTGTGTGTGTGTGGTACCGCTGGCGGTGCTGTGGTGGTGTGTGTGTGTGTGTGTCTGTGTGTGTGTGTGTGTGTGTGTGTGTGTATGTGGTACCGCTGGCGGTGCTGTGGAGGTGTCTGTGTGTGTGTGTCTGTGTGTGTGTGTGTGTGTGTGTGTGTGTGTGTCTGTGTGTGTGTGTGTGTGTGTGTGTGTGTGTATGTGGTACCGCTGGCGGTGCTGTGTGTGTGTGTGTGTGTGTGTGTGTGTGTGTGTGTGTGTGTGTGTGTGTGTGTGGTACCGCTGGCGGGTGCTGTGGTGGGTGTCTGTGTGTGTGTCTGTGTCTGTGTGTGTGTGTGTGTGTGTGTGTCTGTGTGTGTGTGTGTGTGTGTGTGTGTGTGTGTGTGTGTGTGTGGTACCGCTGGCGGGTGCTGTGGTGTGTGTGTGTGTGTGTGTGTGTGTGTGTGGTACGCTGGCGGTGCTGTGTGTGTGTGTGTGTGTGTGTGTGTGTGTGTGTGTGTGTGTGTCTGTGTGTGTGTCTGTGTGTGTCTGTGTGTGTGTGTGTGTGTGTGTGTGTGTGTACCGCTGGCGGGTGCTGTGGTGGTGTCTGTGTGTGTGTGTGTGTGTGTGTGTGTATGTGGTACCGCTGGCGAGTGCTGTGGAGGTGTCTGTGTGTGTGTGTGTGTGTGTGTGTGTGTGTGTTGTGTGTGTGTGTGCTGTGGTGGTGTCTGTGTGTGTGTGTGTGTGTGTGTGTGTGTGTGTGTCTGTGTGTGTGTCTGTGTGTGTGTGTGTGTGTGTGTGTGTGTGTGTGTGTACCGCTGGCGGGTGCTGTGGTGGTGTCTGTGTGTGTGTCTGTGTGTGTGTGTGTGTGTGTGTGTCTGTGTGTGTGTGTGTCTGTGTGTGTGTGTGTGTGTGTGTGTGTGTGTGTGTGTGTGTGTGTGTGTGTGTGTGTGTGTGTGTGTGTCTGTGTGTGTGTGTGTGTGTGTGTGTGTGTGTGTGTGGTACCGCTGGCGGGTGCTGTGGAGGGTGTCTGTGTGTGTGTGTGTGTGTGTGTGTGTGTGTGTGTGTGTGTGTGTGTGTGTGTGTGTGTGTGTGTGTGTGTGTGTGTGTGTGTGTGTGTCTGTGTGTGTGTGTGTGTGTGTGTGTGTGTGTGTGTGTGTGTGTGTGTGTGTGTGTGCGGTACCGCTGGCGGGTGCTGTGGTGGGTGGGGGTGGTGGAGGGGTGGTTGGTGGGGTGCTCTCTATGCCGCTCTCTTCCATCATCTTCACTCTGAAGAACAGTAAATATCAGTAAATATGACAAGCAGAAAATGATCAGAATGAACATACAGCATTAAGATGAAACTATCATTTGATTGAAGGGAATAATCTGGACTGACTGCACCGCAAAAAATATTTACTTGATTTGTTTAAAACAAAGAGAAATATCGGCCTGCAGGGTCAGAAAAAATATTGTTTTCCCTTCGACATCAGCACTAGACACTTTCTTCGTGTTTTATGACTTGAATCATTCGTTTTTATCAATCATTTCCAAACCCTTCACTCTCAAGCATTCAATTATATCCAATTCCTTAACGACTCTATTTGCGCATTTAACAAATTAACTAGTTATGAAAAATAACTCATTAAAAACTATTAATGCACCCGCTTTAATAATATGGGCTGATGTCAAAGGAAAACAATATTTTTTCTGACCCTGCAGGCCGATATTTCTTGTTTTAAGAAAAACTCACACAGTTCTCATACATCTTTCAGACAAGACTTCAACTGCATCTTAAGTGGATGTTTTTTTGATGTAAAAATGTTTATATATGTATAAGTTATGAGCAATAACACAATCATATCACTCCTCTGTCTGATCACCCGGATGATTATCAACATTGATCACGTGTTCATAATGAGTCGGTTTATTAATAACACGATGAAGCTGATTTATAACTTTGCAGTACGTTCAGTTATGACTGTGTAATGTTTATAATGCACACTGATGTGGTGAACTCATTATCCGGAGAGAATCACACTAATCACTTCGATCACACTCTTGACGAGATCTTATTCGCATGTCTTTACAATCTGACACTGTTTGACAATAACGACGTTAATTCACCATAAAACTGCAGATCTCAGGAATGTGTCTGCGAGTTTAGCTTCAAGCTAACCGCATTTCCCAGCTAAGCGCGCTGTCTGACTGCGTTTCTACACGATCTTCTCTAAGAATGAATCACAAATCATAAATCGAGTATGATGCTGCTTACCTGACGCGATCGAGCTGAGTGTAAATGTCGAACCTGGAGCCGACTGAGCGCGAGAACACAAACACGGCCGCGCGCTGATGACGTCACGCAGTGCCACGTCTGAAGCCGAGGCGTGCGATTCAACAAAACAGTGACGTCACTCTTCATCAAATCATTTGGAAGGTTATTTAGAAATCGTAGGAACACACCAGACAAATATTTACAAGATAATCAACACCAAAATGATTAGCTCGGAAGTGCTGCGCCGAGTGACTCGTTTTAGCGAATCGGCTCTTTTGAATCATTCGTTTTGGAATCATTCTATAATTAGGGGTACATGTCATGTCATGTTTCATTAACTTTTCACTTTAAGCAATGATCGCTTTTATATCAGGGGACATTTCTAATTCATTTAATACAAAAATACAACAGATTTCCATCTTTTATCTTGCAAAAATGGCATATTCTAAACTGGTTTTGTGCTGTCCGATTTGGTATTTGGCAAAAATATTTTGCTTATGCAATCATCCATTTTGTATGTCCGAGAAATCAGTGTCAGCTGTGTTACTCCCTATAAAAACCCCTATAAATCAGCAATGGTTTTTTTCCAAAGTCACATGTCCAACATCAAGTGATGTATTTTCCTTTTTTTGGAGGGAAATTTGAAGACAGTGTGGTAAGTCAAAACTTCTCCTCTTCAATATTTTATCTATATTATTGTCTGCACATAGAGTAGATTAATTGACCGTCAACTGTGTTATTATCAACATGTTCTGATGAACTTGCGTCACATGTTATATTTATAAATATGTAGAGAAAGAATATAAGAACTAACTGTATACTAACTAGTCCAAGGTCAGCAGTTTGCACAAGGCCCTAAAATGTCAACTGTGTTACCCATCAACTGTAACAGTTTGCAAGGAATAACACGGTTGACAATGTTGGTAATTCAGTGTCAATTTATGCTCAAACTGAGTGTTGTTGATAAAATATATATATATATATATATATATATATATTCACAAACTATTGTCATTACACAGAAATTACATAGGAATTGCCTAAAACCATGATTTGCATTACAATGGATAAACTTAACTGATCTAATCACGGCCACACTTTCTATGAACTCAGTATCCATAATATTATACACATTATATTCACATTTGTCAAGGGTTATAAAGCATTCAGAATTCCTCATGATTGACTTAAACCTATATAATATTATAGATCTGGCATATATCTATTTCTGCTTAGTGATGACTGATAAAGTGTTGTGATGTTATTGTATAAGTCCTTACAACTTGAAGTGCCATGATGCATTATAAAACTTCATTTACCTTTATGATAATATAATCTATTCATTAACGTTATAATATATATTATTATAATGTGTGTGTGTGTGTGTTTAAAATGCTTTATGGATACTAAGTTCATACTTACCTGTCAACTGTGTTACGTGTGGTTATGTTATAAATCTTTTAAATGTGAACTAAACCGTCAGAAAAAAAGATGGTGATATCTCTGGAGATGGATGTCTTTGTTAAGGATGGTGAATAACATTTATGTTGAAGAAAAGTTTCATCCTTCATGATAGCATCCCACAGAACGCCCATTATGAAGCCCCAAATTCATATTTTCAAATCAGTTAGACAGATAATCTCAAAAACTCTGGTGAATAGACTCAAAAACCTTCAAACAAACGTGTTATCAAACATGTGGTACTTCATTCATGTTTCATTTGTTAATATTCATTAACATATTTACAAAGTCATTAGAGCTTAAGCTTGTCAAATAATTCATTTAACACATTAAGGGATATATTATTCAACACCTAGTTTATTTATCAAAAAAGAATACTGATTTCCTGACTTTCTGGCTGACATGAAATGAACACCTAAATATGGAATGATTCTTTAATCAATCATTTTCAAACCTTTTCATGCTCATGAAGAAACAAAACACATAGCAGTTTAGATGTTGCCTTTCACACAAGCTCTGTTTCATTAAATTATATCAGATTCCTTAACGACTATTTGCGCATTTAACGAGTTAATTTAATTACCTAGTTATGAATAAATACAAACCCGATTCCAAAAAAGTTGGGACACTGTACAAATTGTGAATAAAAAAGGAATGCAATAATTTGCAAATCTCATAAACTTATATTTTATTCACAATAGAATATAGATAACATATCAAATGTTGAAAGTGAGACATTTTGAAATGTCATGCCAAATATTGGCTCATTTTGGATTTCATGAGAGCTACACATTCCAAAAAAGTTGGGACAGGTAGCAATAAGAGGCCAGAAAAGTTAAATGTACATATAAGGAACAGCTGGAGGACCAATTTGCAACTTATTAGGTCAATTGGCAACATGATTGGGTATAAAAAGAGCCTCTCAGAGTAGCAGTGTCTCTCAGAAGTCAAGATGGGAAGAGGATCACCAATTCCCCCAATGCTGCGGAGAGAAATAGTGGAGCAATATCAGAAAGGAGTTTCTCAGAGAAAAATTGCAAAGAGTTTGAAGTTATCATCATCTACAGTGCATAATATCATCCAAAGATTCAGAGAATCTGGAACAATCTCTGTGCGTAAGGGTCAAGGCCGGAAAACCATACTGGATGCCCGTGATCTTGGGCCCTTAGACGGCACTGCATCACATACAGGAATGCTACTGTAATGGAAATCACAACATGGGCTCAGGAATACTTCCAGAAAACATTGTCGGTGAACACAATCCACCGTGCCATTCGCCGTTGCCGGCTAAAACTCTGTAGGTCAAAAAAGAAGCCATATCTAAACATGATCCAGAAGCGCAGGCGTTTTCTCTGGGCCAAGGCTCATTTAAAATGGACCGTGGCAAAGTGGAAAACTGTTCTGTGGTCAGACGAATCAAAATTTGAAGTTCTTTTGGAAAACTGGGACGCCATGTCATCCGGACTAAAGAGGACAAGGACAACCCAAGTTGTTATCAGCGCTCAGTTCAGAAGCCTGCATCTCTGATGGTATGGGGTTGCATGAGTGCGTGTGGCATGGGCAGCTTACACATCTGGAAAGGCACCATCAATGCTGAAAGGTATATCCAAGTTCTAGAACAACATATGCTCCCATCCAGACGTCGTCTCTTTCAGGGAAGACCTTGCATTTTCCAACATGACAATGCCAGACCACATACTGCATCAATTACAACATCATGGCTGCGTAGAAGGATCCGGTTACTGAAATGGCCAGCCTGCAGTCCAGATCTTTCACCCATAGAAAACATTTGGTGCATCATAAAGAGGAAGATGCGACAAAGAAGACCTAAGACAGTTGAGCAACTAGAAGCCTGTATTAGACAAGAATGGGACAACATTCCTATTCCTAAACTTGAGCAGCTTGTCTCCTCAGTCCCCAGACGTTTGCAGACTGTTATAAAAAGAAGAGGGGATGCCACACAGTGGTAAACATGGCCTTGTCCCAACTTTTTTGAGATGTGTTGATGCCATGAAATTTAAAATCAACTTATTTTTCCCTTAAAATTATACATTTTCTCAGTTTAAACATTTGATATGTCATCTATGTTGTATTCTGAATAAAATATTGAAATTTGAAACTTCCACATCATTGCATTCTGTTTTTATTCACAATTTGTACAGTGTCCCAACTTTTTTGGAATCGGGTTTGTATTATTAATGCATTTAACGCACCCACTCCAGACTTACGTACATTTCATACAGTATATTAGTGTAACGGAGCCAACGAGACGAGAGGCGTACAGATCCATATGCAAAGCTTTATTCTTAAACATGGTCAAAAACCAGGCGAGGTTCTGACAATGGCAAACAGGTATGGTACAGGTGAGATGAAAGAGAAATCCAAAAACGGCGTGGTCGATCGACGGCTAACAATATCCAGAGGCTTGACAAGAGGGGTAATCCGATAACAAGAGTAGTCCAGGCAAGGTGCAAACATAGTCCGAACGACAAGACAATATAAATCAAACACGTAAGGGATAATCAACGGCTAGCTGTGCATTAAACGATTTGAATGCACGACGTGGAGGCGAAGAACCGCCCGATGCGCAGCGGAAGTGCATTCAAATCGTTTAATGCACAGCTAGCCGTTGATTATCCCGTTTATGCCATGGTCATTTCCCAGCATTCACATATTAAAGATGTTAACAGAACGATAAAAATTACGGTTATTTTCATCTGTAGTACTGTTCAACTGTAACTGTATGTTACTATGGTTACCAATGTTTATAGGAAGCGCATTAATATAGAACGTGATTAAACTGACCTGGAACTACCTGTGCAGTTCAACGAATTTAATCAACACCTGCCAGCCAATCAGAATCCAGTATTCAGACAGACCATGGCATAAAGGCAGATAATCAGGTAACGGGCAATCACAAGACAAGACTAGACTAAACTATGAACTGAGACTAGAACTAGGAACTAGACAAAACTTCAGATAGGAAACTGGCTCTGTAAAGTGCTACCACTAGGAGAGTGATAAACGCAGACAATACACGTCAACTTGAGCAGGATCTGAGTGGGTGTTATATAGTGTGTGTAATAGCTTTCGGGTGAGCGTGTTATTGGTTACAGCTGTGTGTAATCAGTGCAATGGATGATGGGAAATGCAGTCCAGGGTGATGTGTAACAGTTTGTGTGGTGTGAAAGTCAATATAATGGAAGGGCAACCTCTGGTGGCAATCGGATGGAAGGTCACGGACCGGATTCGTTACAGAGCCCCCCCCCAAGGAACGGCTTCCAGACGCTATGTCCATACGTGCCATTTTTCCCGGATGCATCCTGGCCAGGATTTCTATATTGCCTAAAATATCTAGGATTGTATGACATCGGTTCCTTATGGTTTTGAAACGCTCTCAAGGTA
Source organism: Onychostoma macrolepis (assembly GCF_012432095.1). NCBI lineage: Eukaryota > Metazoa > Chordata > Actinopteri > Cypriniformes > Cyprinidae > Onychostoma > Onychostoma macrolepis. The sequence continues at coordinate 1,137,343 of NC_081164.1, forward strand.
CTTTGAATCGAAGCAATATAGAAATCCTTTGCCAGGACACATCCGGGAAAAATGGCACGTATGGGCACCCTACATAAACTGCACATGCTTACCCCCAAACTGTCTTAACTAGTTACTTATTAAAAACATATGTTATCAAAATAAACATAACTGCTTCAGAATTCACATTTTCGGCATGGGTGTGTGCAGTTTACAGTTGATGCAGTTAGTGGCCATGAATGAGGGGACCGTCGACCAGACTCCCAGCGTGGCCCAAACACGAAGTCAGGGAGCTCGATGGACCCACCGCAGACCCGGCACCCACACAGTGACATTCTCTGATCTTTCTTCTTGTCTTCTCACCGGATCACTTCTTCTGTGTCATCCACTCTGGTGCGAAGTAGGCTTCAAAGTGAAGGAGAAAGATTTTGAGGCAAATGGCACAGAGCTACATAGCTGATCGAACACCATTGACTATTGCAGGCAAAATAGAGCAATTCAATCAGGCTTCAGAATTTCGGAGAAAGTGAGTTCCAAAGCGTGAAAGCTATCACACAATGTTGAGAAGGCGTCTCGAGAGGGAGCCCCATTTTGAAACCCCATAGGAAATTCTTAAAGGAACCAGCAGTGAATTAGTCTTCTGGATACATGCACAGTTCTGTTATGATGGTGGAGTGAAAATAGACTAGGTGACACTTCTTGTTGAACTGTTGTATAAAACCCACCGTTGCACAATCTCCTGTTGGTTTGAATATCACTCACTGTAAACATATTACCAGGCTAACAACCAAGAACTCAGACCAGTTCAGTTTGAGTGTTTCATTAATAGGAACCTATTCCAATGGCATTTACTAAATTACTAAAGCTCACCTAACCATGTCAACTTGACAATTATTTGTTATTTCATTCTTAATCATATTTGCATGTATAGGATATTTCAGCTAAACGTGTAAAATAATGCATTCAAAGTAAATGTGGAAAGAAAGAGGTTGCAGAGTAGAAATATATTAGATCATCTATCATTGGGAAGAGATAAATGACACCTTGTGGAACGTATTACACTTTGTGCATTTATTTAAAAAAATCTGGAAAAAAGCAAAACAAAGATACAGTTTTAAGATACATACAGCACACACTCATACACATTCAGTTGTTTTTGGAATCAGTATTATTAATCATTTCTTTGTGTGGCATATTTAGTACAGTAAAAAAGGAAAACAGTATACTGAGGTCCAGTCAATAAAGGCAGAGTCTTCACTGCATGTCCTGCTTTACACAGTATTGGTCAAGTTACAGAGGAATTTAGGAATATGTTACACTTTTAAAGGAAATAAATGCAATTCATTAAAGAACTGGTCCTATGTACAGTTTTATACAATTAAAGTCCAGGCTCAGAGTGCTTTAAGACTCATGTCCTAAATACTCCAAAGATGTATTCGTATCAAACTGACCCCATCACATCATCTTAAAGATTTGTCTTTCTTCGCAAAAGTCCAGCTTTAGCTTACTAAAAACTATAAAGTACTACAAACTGAAGTATCTGCCCTTCATTTCAGTGATCGTGTTTTATAGGACTAAAATCAAAAGATACAAGCCAAAAATGATGCTAATGTTAAAACTTGTGGCTGTAAACTATATGTACTGGGAGGCTGTCAGTATTAATACAACACTAGCGGTGCTTTATTAGGGCATATCAACCTTTGGTAAACCTGAAATGCTTTCGGACAAAAATAAAAAACAACAGAAACACAGAGCTGATAGTCCAGTCTCAATAAACAGTACTAATATCCTAAATATCATAAAAAATGGAAAACTGTCATTGGGAATAATCTGACATATTTGATCAGAAACATTAAATGGATAGTTCACCCAAAAAAGAAAAATTAGCCCATGCTCTACTCACTCTCAAGCCATCCTAGGTGTACATGACTTACTTCTTTCAGAAGAATCCAATCAGAGCTATATTTAAAAACGTCCCGACTCTTCCCAGCTTTATAATGGCAGTGAATGGCTGTTATTTTTCAGTAGTCCAAAAGAAGTCCAATAAAGTGCATCCATCCATAATAAAAAGTGTTAATTTTCATTTTTGGGTGAACTATCCCTTTAAGGATTGTCCTGTATTTGTGTGCAGTGTTGTTCTTAATGAATGGAATGATTTGTTTATGAAGATTACGAATGTTTGCACCTCCACCGAAACACTCCACATTACTCTGGGCAAGACTTGACAAGAACTATTGAATCCTGTAAGCCAGAAGTAATTAATAAGGATGACTGTCAGCACAGACGGCTATGGAAGCGTTAACAGAGTGCTGTGGTTTGCGGTGCGTCAGTGAAGTCTCGGGGGTTTATTTGCTGTCCGTGTCCTCGAGGGTCGAGCGGCTGCTGTCTCTCGTGGGCAGCAGGTCGTAATGACACGGGATGTGGCTGTTCTTTGGTAGGTCGTACGGATCTTGACAAAATGGCCCGTTGCAGTTGTTGTTAGAGTGTGTGTGGACAGAACTGATGGTCGGCTCTGGATAGGGAAAAACACAGGTTCGACCCGTCACATGGTTTACATACTGTTATCTCACTAATTATTTATAAATACCAAAAACAGCAGTTCCTGTTCTGCAGGAAAGTCGAGTGGAAACGACAAGCAATGAAGACTGTTAAAAACTCAAATGTTTTCAAAAGATTATGGATGAGAAAGTTATTATGTAATAGTGCTACCTATAATGTGATTTTATATCAGAGGTTCTCAGCCATATGAAAGAGGACTAGAATATTGTGTGCTGATTACAGGAGTTTTCCTGTTGCTTTGCTGCATGGGATGAATATGCAGAAGTGTCTCTGACTAGCTAGTACATATTTGCTCTGATTTGCATCAAGACAAAATACTGATGTGTCAAACAACAGAGCAAATGAAATACACACTTTCAACAACGAAAGGCCCAAGGCTCCAAATCATTTGTTCATGTTACAGAATCAGTAACCGGAAAAATGACTAAATAGAAGAATGTATTGTTATTCTTCAGAATGTAGTTTTCCATTAAGATCCTGTGTGAGGCAACGGAGCGTTAGGATCTAAAGTAAGCGATAGTTTGCTGTGGTTGAAGATGGAAGATGACCGCTCAGAGAGAGACTGTAGTGTGTAGTTGACTCAGTGCTGGTTTTTTGAGCACATGATGGGAATGTTTCCTGTAGTAAGAGATGTGCGGACAGTCAGATAAACAGTGCTTCTGCGCAGATCTTTCAGATGGAAAGTGTCATTATAAACTGTCTTTCTCTGGTGAGTTTGTCCTCATCTGCAGTGCCTGTACAAACGGGCTGATGGAAAAGACAGGCGTGACGGCCCGATTATAATGTATGTGTGGCGACATGACGTGAACACAACAGCTGCTCTCGCACGACTCACGAGTACTGATTCTCTGCTAGCCAGGGAACTGATGTGACTTCAGGTTTGTAGGGATACATCACATCTGTGCAGCATTACTGGAGACTTCAGGCTGTTCATACGGAGTGGATATGTAGTCCCATCAAGGAAATACTGTTCATATGAAGTACAAATAAAAATGGCTGACTATGACTTTTAAATATTGGAATGTAGTTTAGAAAATAATAGTCAGTGAGTCCATTTCTAATACAGTTACATCATGACAACTCTCGGAAGATTTTAGCATGGTAATGGTAATGACAATGTTAATGTATTTGGTCTTGACTGAATAGACCTGCTACGCTGCTGCTGCTGTTGGTTATTGCTGTAGTTGTAGACACAGGAACTTGCTACAGCCAATGCATTCTGCGATACGGTGCCGTGAGTATTTAAGACATACTGCTGCTGCACAAATAGCATATAAAATAAGCCATAGCAGATCTATACAGGTGGAGCTGGGGAAGGCGGAGGGTTTCAGAGGAACTCTAGTGAATGCTAACCAGCCATTTAAATGTATGCAACATTGGCTGCGTATGCAACATGAACCAATTAGCTTGTGCCAAGTAGTTTACTGCTGTTAATATCATCAATTTGCGTTAACGACCCACCAGCCTGAGCCACCTAGAGTTTCGTGACAGAACTTGGCATTTATTACGTCAGCTTTGAATAACGGCTTCACGGCTCACTGCTGTGGCTGGATCTGATATTCTCTTACCAACTTCATAGACGTTTTTGTTGGCAGGGCTGGAGGCGTGTATCTCAGCGTACGGCGCGTCTCTGTGAGCAGGAGACTTCATCTCCACATAGCCGCACTCCGAGCTCTTGGTCAGCAGCAGAGGAGGGTCTTTGATGGTGGCGTATGGGTTTTCTGAGCTGTTGAGAGAGCTGGAGCTGGCGTGATAGGGCACGCTCTTCACCAGATCTACAGACAGAGAGAAACAGTCAGATCATCACACTGTGTGAAGGCCTTTACTCACCCTCAAACCTAGGGCTGGGAAAATAAATCAATGCATCGCAAATCGACAAATGATTCAGCATCAACTGTGAGATTTTCCGAATGCATGGCGATTCTTTCTGGAGTGGATTCTGAGCTTAGTTTTGAACAGCAGGTGGCGCTGCACGCTCCAGAAACAGACGTACTCTGCTCGTTTACAAATCCTTACACACACTTGCACCTAAAGTAATCATTCATAAGATTCGAAGAGGTTGAAGCGAATTACAAGGGTGTTCACAGTGGGCTGTGTTTACATTAATCTTGCATCATAAATGCATTCTGAGCCGAGGTGAGATTACAGACTCTTCAGCGCTCTTCTTCATCAGCATTTGAGTGTGCGGATAAAAACTAGAGTAGAGCGCCATCTGCTGTTAAAATATTAGCTCAGAATCGCAATGCATTCGGAAAATCTCAGAATCGAAGCACAAATTGATTCTGCATTGATTTATGGTCGCAGGCCTACTCAAACTTGTATGCCTGCTTCACAAAGCAAAAGAACATATTTTGGAGCACGCAAGGGTGCAAACAACATTGCACCTCACTGACACTTTTCAAAATATTGTCTTTCGTGTCCACAGAAGAAATGCATACATGTTTGGTGAGTAAATGAGAGAATTTTCTCTTTGCTTGCTAAATGATCATTTACCTCGCAGTGACTTTCCCATGTAACGCCTGTCAACTCCATAAGCTCCTAATGAGAGAATCAAACAGAAGAAGTTAAACGAATGCAGTCCTTTTGTTGACGCAGCTTACAGCTGCAAATGTGAAATGACAGGAAAGGCGGTCAGGAAACGAGTCACCGCACAGTTAGTCTTCTGTCATTTTTTGTAAACGCTGAGCTACTGAACATTGTCGTGTCAAATGTTTGGCTGTAGTGTTTGTTGTGATCATGGTGGTTGGATGTCACACCGAGCTCATTGAAGGATCCTCCTTGTTTCCAGTCGGCCGGTAGCGTTCCTGTGTGATCCAGCAGGGAAAGACGTTTCCTCGGCTCCGCGTTCTTCAGGTTCACAAACAACTGATTGTTCTTCGGCTGTCAGGCAGAAGAAAATCAACAATTATAGTGTCTTTCTAGTGTTTTTTTTTTTTTTCTCCATTCTGTCTCGGAGGGAGTTTTGGTTCATTGCCGCTGTCGCCTCTGGCTTGCTCAGTTGGGGACACTTAATTTCTAGCGATTATCATCGATTTGATTGCACAGATACTATTTAAACTAAACTGAGCTAGACAATGACATCTCTGAATTCAATAATGAAATGCCTTTAACTGAAAATTGAGTGTTTAATCTTATCATTATACATTACTGACACTCTATCCTCCAATTTGATACTGTTAAGTGCTTTGACACAATCTGTATTGTTAAAAGCGATATATAAATAAAGATGACTTGACTTGACTACAACGATCCACATAATTCCTCAATTCTGGTCAGCTTCTGCTCCTAAAACCATGAGTTATAATTTTGGATTATTGATTAAATAAAGCCTGTGGTCAACATTCCATTTTTGTGTACATTTTGTACAAAATGACACACATTTTACTCCAAAATAATTTTAAAAAATGCTTCAGTCACACTTTATATTAGGTGACCTTAACTACTATATACTTGCATCAAAAAAAAAGTACAATGTACTTATTGTGTTCATATTGTATTGCAAATCATTGAGGGGGATACGGGTGGTTAGGGGCAGGTTTGGTGGTCTGGGTAGGTGTAAGGGATGGGTCAACAGTGTAATTATAAATGTAATTACATAAATTAATTACAGATGTACTTACATATAGGTATTTTAAAAAATATAAGTACAATGTAAACACATGTATGTACACAATAAGTGCATTGTATCAAAAGATTAATTTAAATGTAAGTACACAGTAGTTAAGGCCACCTAATGTAAAGTGGGACCAATGCTTCTAACAACACATATACAAGGGAATGAATGGAAAAGCTCTATTCAGCAGCAGTATCTTGTAAACAGCCCAGAATATTAGTCCTTTATTCCCAGAGCAGTCTGTTGGTAGAGTAGCACCTTTCCATAGGGCAGGTTGTTGGCGTGAGGCGGGCTGCACTGGGTCAGTGTGTGGTAGCTGGGGTTGGAGAAATAGTTACTGTTGGGAAGGACGTCAGTCTGCGGGAGCGCCTCTACAAACAGGAAACAGGAAACACATCACACACACACACACGTCTCCTCATAAGAATTACACAGGAAATCATAAGAAGAGAATCATGAGAAGAAATGTCATCGTGATGCTGACCTGCGATGGCGTAATCGGTGTTGGCCCTCATGGTAGGTGTGTATGTGACCGCAGGCATCGTGGATTCTTTGCCTTTCTGTTTCTTACGATAAATGATGAAGAGGAGGAGGAGGATGAGCACGAGGAGCACCAGAACGATGATTCCTGCGATCGCACCGATCTGATACGAGTCCACAGGCACAGCGGCGCTCGTCAAGCTGTTGAGATTCCCTACGATGATCACGCCGGCTGAGAAAGACGGCAAACTTCAGAGTCACACAGTCACGAGAGAATCCCACTGAGCAAAACCTCACTGTGTGTCCATGTGACCAGAGGGTCAGTGTAGCCGTGAAGCATCTACACTGGACATACAGTGCCTTGCAAAAGTCGCAGCCTTACGTTAAACTGCTTTAAATGACTTTTTTTCCACATCAATCTACACCCCATACACCATAATGACAAAGCACAAAACAGACTTGTGACAACTTTGCAAATTTATTAAAAATAAAACACTGAAATAAGTGCATTGCATAAATATTCAAACCCTTAACTCAGCACTTAGTTGAAGCACATTTTCAGATTTCTCTAGAAATATTTGACTGGGTTCAATCCCAGGCTGGGGCTGGGCCCCTCGAGGACATTCACAGAGCTGTCTATAAGCCACTCTTGCTGTGTTTAGGGTCATTGTCCTGTTGGAAGGTGAACCTTCTGCCCAGTCCGAGGTTCTGAATGCTCTGGACTGGGTTTTCATTAAGGCTATCTCAATATTTTGGTGCATTGAGCTTTTCTTCTACTCTGACGAGTCCCTCAGTCCCTGCCGCTGAAGAACAGCCCCACAGCATGAGGCTGCTACCAGCACACTTTACTTTTGGGACGGTACTCTGCAGGTGATGATCAGTGGAGACTACGTGCTGCTGTGAACTTTCAATGCAGCAGAATTTTTTCTGAACTCTTCCCCAGAAGTGTGGCTTGATGCAAACCTGTCTCTGAGCACTAGAGGCAGTTCTTTTGACCTTAGGGCTTGGTTTTTGCTCTGATATGCATTATCAGCTGTTAGACGTTTTATTAATGGCTCGTTTCCACTGAGCGGTACGGTACGCAATTATTTCCGTTTTCCACTGTCAGAAGTTGTGAATGGTACCAAAATAGCGAACCGTACCATACCACTTTTTGGGACCCTTCCGTTGGGGTACCTAGCACAGCAAAGGGTACCAAAAGGGTGGAGCTAAACTCACTGCAGAACGTTGATTGGTTGACTAGAATCGTCACTTTTGCATGATACAAGCTTCTCCTTCACTTCGTTCCGCTCTGCTGTCCGTGAGTATTGGGCTTATTTACATCAGAGTGCGCAAACACACAAAAAAATATAACAGTGTCTCTTATAATTTTATATTTTCACACAGACAATAGCCATTTCTCAATATGCGTTCTTGTGGACTTGTGAAACGTCATTGCCCAAAAACCCGCGTAATTTCCTAAATATACTGTTATTGTGTCATGAAATGTAGTTTGTAATTATTTAAAACTCAAATCTGCGGTTTATTTATCAAGATCTGCAGCATACGTTTGACTGAATTGTTTGCTTTTGTCTTTATTTCTTCTTATATAAGCCTCTTATACTTTGTACTTATACTTTTATAATGGCTAGTATTGTTCATTAAAACTGACATTTAACAAAAAGAGGCAGAGTTGTGCTTATTGACGCACTTTATCGTCGATCACTACTTTCCGGCATACACCACGCCTACCAAGTAAGGGTACTATTGGCGGTGGAAACGCAAGCCTGATCAGGGTTACCCGTACCGAATCGTACTGTACTGAACTCAGTGGAAACGAGCCATAAGACATGTGCCTTTCCGAATCATACCCATTCAATTGAATTTGACACATCTACAAGTGACACGAATACTCTTGAGTTAAATTTCAAGTGTACCAGAAAAGGGTATGAATACTTATGCAATGGAATCATTTCATTTTTAATAATAAATTCTAATAAATTTGCAAAGTTCTCACAAATCTGTTTTGTGCTTTGTCATTATGGTGTATAGAGTGTAGATTGATGTGGAAAAAAAGTAATATAAAGCAGTTTAACATAAGGCGGCAACATAAAACGTGGGAAAAAATGAAGGGGTGTGAATACTTTCACAAGACACTATCTATTTCTGATGTTAGGATTTTTTGCTATTCTAAAACAGCCCGTTCATACCAATGGATATAAAGGAAACATAAAGATTCTACCCACAGCGGGTAAAATAAGTATTGAACACATCATGATTTTTCTCAGTGAATATATTTCTAAAGGTGCTGTTGACATAAATTCTCACAGGTGGATAAAGAATCTTTGGAGGCCTCATTAAGTTTGGAGGAGTCTCTCTAAAAAGCCTTCAAAAGGGCAAATCACCGGGTCTACATAGTCTCCCCCCTGAATTATATTTGGAAATTTGGGATTTGGTAGGGACACTTATGCTTAATTCATTTAATTTTGCAATTGAACATGGTGTATTTCATAGAGATCAAAAAACATCATTGATATCATTACTTCTTAAAAAAGGGAAAGATCCATTAGATTGTTCCAGCTACAGACCGATATCACTTATCCCATGTGATCTAAAAGTCTATGCTAAAGTTTTTGCTTCTCGTATGGAGAAGGTAGTTCACAGTTTGATCAAGGAGGACCAAACCGGTTCTATCAAGGGGCGCAATGCGTCTGACAATATGCGTCGACTCTTTTATATTCTTGACTTCGCAGACTCTCATCCGAGCCCTTTGACAGGCTAGAGTGGAATTATATGTGGGCAGTTCTGCAATGTTTCGGCTTCAGTGAACATTTCATTTCTATGGTTAAGACATTATACCACTAACCCGCAGCATCAGTCTTGACTGGTAATAATATTTCCCCCCCGTTCCCTTTACAGCGGGGAACGAGGCAGGGATGTCCGCTTACCCCCTTATTGTTTTGTTTATCTCTTGAACCCTTAGCACAAGCCATCAAGAAATCTGAAGTATCGATTAAGATTCATGATCATAATCATAGTATTTCATTGTACACTGATGATATTATTATTCTATATTTAGACCATTTTGATGTTTCAGTCTCTAGTATAATTAAGGAATTTGATCATTTTAGTAGCTTATCAGGATACAAAATAAATTGGAGCAAATCTGCTTTAATGCCAATTAACAATGTTAAAGTTAATTCTTCTATTCCCTCATTTATCCCTATTAAGGAATCTTTCATCTATTTGGGCATTACCAAATGTGACCCTGGATGACAAAACCAGTCTGTGTCAGTGTCAATTTTTCGAAATTGAGATTTATACATCACCTGAAAGCTGAATAAATAAGCTTTCCATTGATGTATGGTTTGGCTGAGATACATCTATTTGAAAATCTGGAATCTGAGGGTGCAAAAAAATCTAAATATTGAGAAAATCACCTTTAAAGTTGTTCAAATGAAGTTCTTAGCAATGCATATTACTAATCAAAAATTAAGTTTTGATACATTTATGTTAAGAAATTTGCAAAATATCTTCATGGAACATGATCTTTACTTAATATCCTAATGATTTTTGGCATAAAAGAAAAATCGATCATTTTGACCCATACAATGTATTGTTGGCTATTGCTACAATATACCCCAGCGACTTAAGACTGGTTTTGTGCTCCAGGGTCACATATATAAGAACATCCATAAGATTGCCAGAGAACATTTTAATAGTATTCTAGTTAAGGTCAAAAATGACATTCAAAGATGGAAGAATCTTAAAGTTTCTCTTCAAGGAAGAATCTCCAGAGTTAAGATGATTTTGTTACCTCGGTTTAACTTTCTTTTCTCTATGCTACCACTTTCTCCCCCTCCAGGTTACTTTAAGGAGATCAACTCCATACTTTCTTAATTTATCTGGAATGATAAATGCCCCAGAATCAAACTTACCACATTACAACATCCTAATCGCGCAGGAGGACTGGCGGTACCAAATTTTGAATTGTATTATTGGTCGCTCCAGCTTAAGGCTCTTCATAATTGGGTTGATCCTCAATCTAAAGTTTCATGGAGAGTGATTGAAGCTGACAAGGTTAAACCAAATAGACTCCAAGATATTTCTGTCTATATTGTCGAAGATGATTGACAATCAGCATACAGTTTGGATTGGCGGTATGGTTCTGTTCTGGGCAAGAACTCCCTGCGCATCCATGCAGCCTAGCATAGATAAGAGCAGAGAGAGCAGCGATAACCTTATATATGGATGCTTAGATAGGTGTCGTATCCCTATAGGTAGATGGGGATCAGCTGAGAGTCAGCTGATGGGAGCTTGACTAACGTGACCTGCCAGAAAAAAAGGTGGTAATTATAAATTTGGTCCGGTTGTGGCTAATTCTATTAAAATCAGAACATCTGATAGGAGGACCCTTCAAATTTTGTAACAGTACACTTTTATGGCACAATTTTAATTATGTATGCGGAAATCGTCCATTTGTCCAACCCTCTTGGTCTTCTTTAGGTATAAACATGTGTGGTGATATATATGATAACCAGGGCCTATGTTCATTTCAGACATTAAGAACTAAATTTTGTTTATCAGCATCCGCATATTTTGTCTTTCTTCAATTACGTTCTGCTCTCAAAGCGTATGGAGTTCCTTGGGCATCTCCCATCTCCTCTCATCCTATGCAGGATTGGATCGCACCATCTTCTGGTCGGCCATCTGTTTCCTTATATATAATAAAATTATTAATCGCATTACAAAACCTCTTTCTATTAAATCTATTTGGGATCGGGAATTATCTGACCTTAATTTATCTGTCGACATGAAGAAAGGGAGGCGCAAAAAGGCATGGAAAGCCAAGACACCAGCAGAAATCTATCAGTAACTAGAAGGCAATCCTGCCCCTCGTCAGTGGAAATTAATATTAGCTGCTTCAGTCCTAACACCTACAGAACCAGGACGATGAAGATGAAACAAGGCTTGAATCCAATAGAAAATAAGAACTAAAGATCAGAGTTCAGAGAAGAGACCCACAGAACCTTCAAGATTTGAAGACAAAATCACCCCTGAGCAATGCATGCCACTAGTTTCTCCTACAGGAGGCGTCTTGAAGCTCTCATTACCAACAAAGACTTTTGTACAAAGTATTAAATACATTTCAGTAGTAGTACTTTTCCCCTGTGTCAGTCCATTTTATTACACATAACTTAATTTCTGAACTTGTTTGTTTTGTTTTCTTTGTATGTATGGATTACTTGGCTTGTTACCGACATTCCATGTCAACAGCATCTTTAGAAATATATTTACTGAGAAAATGGTGACGTGTTCAATATTTACCCGCTGTATTTAATTTAACTGCAAGTGCTAATGTAAGCTTACCCTGGTCACAGCGCGTGCCTTTCCAGCCGGGGTTACAGTAGCAGGTGCCAGTTATGTGATCACAGGTGGAGTTATTGAGACAGTCGCACACCTGCCGACAGCCGTATCCGTACGTACCCGCAGGACATTCTGGAAGCCAGTGGAAAACCGCGGATCAGACACAGATTCGAGCGTGTGCTTGAAAATATCAAAGGACTGGCTCCACGCTTTCATACTCACTCTGTTCACAGTGGCGTCCCATGAAGCCGGTGCGGCAGGTGCACTGACCAGAGATGTGATCGCAGTCTGCGCCGTTCTCACACTGACACGCCTGAACGCAGTCCTTACCGTAGAAGCCCAGCGGACAGCCTGCAGGACACAGCAGCACCGTGGGGTCAGTGGTGAGCACACAGGCTAGAGGTCAGAGGTGATGAGTGGTACTCACGCTGTGTGCAGTACAGCCCCGTCCAGCCGGCCGTACACTTACACTCGCCGTCATACGCGCTGCAGAACGCCCCGTTGTGACAGTTACAGGTGTGGATGCAGTTGGGACCCCACTGACCCGGGGGACACGCTACAGGTGAACACACATACACGTCACATTTGATTAGAAATGATGGAAAGAAAAACAGCAATAGTGTTAAAAAGTACTTTACATTTAAAATAACATAATCATTTTCAGCATCAGTGTTCAGTGTCACATGACCCTTCAGAAATCATTCTAATATGCTGATTTGCTGCTCAAGAACATTATTAAAAAGTTTTTATACTGAAAACAGTTTTTGCCATTTAATACTTTTGTGAAAACTGTTCTACCATTCAAAACCCGGGGGTAATATTTAATACTTAACCTATTTAATCTCAAATTTTTCTCAGACATGAAAATATCAAATGATGTGTCGTTAGTAACCCCTTGAAATAATCAACAACTATTTTTGAAATATTTATGGAAAAGTGTGTGTTTTATGGTTGGTCACAATTGTGGGATAATGTGTATACTGAAATTAAATTATTTCTGCTTTTATCAAAATTCTTGTATATCTCAGTCCACTTATTAACCCATTGTAAATGGTTTCATCACATTGTATGGTTACTATTATACATAAAAAATCCTTATACGACACTGAATAGGTATACTAAGATAAAAAACACAAAAATAGTTATTATCCCACCGGTCACTATTGTTGCCATCAACAGGTTTACTCATTCTATGTTCACACTCAACTGAATAATTGTGAATTCATATATTAATACGAGACACCTTAAAGACAATCTTTGTCATGTCTTTATGTTAACATACATACTTTACTAGCCTTTTCTTTTGGAGCTTTGATGCAGCCATCATCATCTCATGGTGAAAACAGAAACTGCTCTGGTCATGTGACAATTTGCACTAACCATGTGACTCTGCACATATTTAACTGAGACCCTTTATTTTTTCCATATTTGCAGAAAATGCACTAAAACTCCAGTCAGTAATATTTTTAGAGCTTTATAAATAAAAACCTTCTTTACGGTCACTATTGTGATCGGTGGGATTAAATACTTTTATTTACACAAGTACTCATTCAATTAATCAAAAGTTACAATAAAGACATATACAATGTAACAAAATATTTCCATTTCAAATTTATGGTGTTCATTGAACTTTCTATTCATCAAAGAATCTTGGGGGGGAAAAAATGTATCATGGTTTCCACAAAAACACGAAGCCGCAAAAACAGTTTTACTGCATTTTTCACTAAATAAAATGCAGCCTTGGTGAGCAGAAGTAACTTCTTTCGAAAACATTAAAAAAATCATGATTGTTGCAAACTTTTGACAGGTACTGTGTATAAAACTTCAGCAAGTCATGTGTGTTTCATTGTTTCTCTTTATGATCAGCAGGGGGCGCTAGAGACCACAGACACTCAGTGAGGTCAAAACACAAAGAGGGCATGATTAAACCAAAGTCATGGGTAAAAACAAACTCTCTTCCTAATGCCCCTGAGTGATAAACTTTCTTTATATGGACCATTCACTTACAGGAGAAGAGCTACGTCAGCTGAGCCAAAGGAACTGCATGGGATCGTTCTGTCCAGATGTGGAAAGTAACATTTTCTATAATTTACAACAACCCAGCATTTACATGCTATCCATTATTCAGGAGGATAACACTCTTTTTTACTAAAAAAATCTCAAACAATGTATTTGATAAGTGCAACGTCATTAGACACATCAGTAAACGTCTATAATGGTCAAACTACAAAATCATATCGCATCACATTAGACAATGCTGGAGACCCAACAGCTGCTATAAATTACAGATTGTGAGGATTTCCAGTCAGGATTTAGACCGTATCATAGTACTGAGACTGCTCTCATTAGAGTTACAAATGACCTGCTCTTATCATCTGATTGTGGTTGTATCTCTTTATTAGTTCTACTGGATCTTAGCGCTGCGTTCCATCGACCACAACATTCTTTTGAATAGACTAGAAAACTTTGTTGGCATTAGTGGAAGTGCATTAGCATGGCGCAAATCATGCTTATCTGACCGCCATCATTTCGTAGCAGTGAATGAAGAGGTATCATATCGATCACAAGTGCAGTATGGAGTACCTCAAGGCTCAGTACTAGAACCTTTACTTTTCACGCTTTACATGTTACCCTTGGGAGATATCATCAGGAAACACGGGGTTAGCTTTCACTGTTATACTGATGATACTCAGCTCTATATTTCTTTGCGGCCTGACAAAACATACCAATTTGAAAAACTGAATGCGTAGTTGATATAAAAAACTGGATGACTAGTCCTTTAACTGAAAAATTGACTGTTTGCTATTGTCCTCTTTTTAGAGCTGCTCAACAGCAGAATTGAACTTTGTTTGCATTACTGACACACTATTTTTCTGTTTAACACTGTAAAGCTGATTTGACAATCTGTATTGTATAAAGTTCTATATAAATAAAGGTGGCTAGACTTGATTAAGTTGTTTGAAGAGGAAAAAAGCTTTGAAAAGATCTGAGGACATGCCAGACATCAGACTACCCTACTAAACCCTCCTGACCCAGAGATTCAAGCCTGACAGCTGCAGAACTGTGTGTGATATGAGAGAAAGTGCGTAGGCAGCCACAGTCTCTTCAGACACAAAGAGAAAGGCCAACATTAAGGCTGACGATACACGGGGCAACTTTTTGAGCAATTTTACCAGGCAACATTTTTTGAGCTGAAGTTGAGCCATTGGGCTGGAAACAAAATGCTGTCAATCAAACAGCCGAGCGCTAAAACACAACAGCATCACTGTTCTGAGCGGCCTTATGTCTCACTTGGGATGAAGAGGATTAAGTAAGTAATCACTGTTCTGAACACTGAAGAATAGAAAAAAAAAATATATGATTCACCAAAAACACAGCAAACCACTATAAAGGAGTTATTCTGTATTTTACAATGAGCCTGACATGAATCGGTGTGTAAGCCAGAATCTGACAGAGCAAGAGCTTTAGTGTATTTAGTGTAATTGCACAGAATACTGACGCTGTGAGCAGTCGCTGCCGATCCAGCCGGGGTAACACTGACACGAGCCGTCGATGGGGTTACACGTGCCGTTATTAGTGCAGGTGCAGCTCCACGCGCAGTTCTTACCGAACCTGCCACTGGGACACACTACAGACAGACAGACAGACAGACGTCAACACCACCGTCCGCTGACACAACCACAGCACAGATACTGGACAATGGAAATGGAAAACATTACAGAAAGAACTGAAAGAATAAATGGCATGGAGAAGACACACTCCCCATGTTAGCCAGACTATCTGACAGCTGTACTGTATAAGTGAGTGAGAGCGGCGTGTCTTGCCTTCGTTGCAGAGCGCCCCTTTGAATCCCGGCAGACAGTCACACTGGCCGGTCACGTGGTGACAGGGGCCATTGCTGTGCACGCAGTGCGGACAGGCCTGGCTACAGCGGTGGCCAAAGAAACCCGGAGAACAGACTGGGAACACGTGGGGAAAACATGAGGAGAACAGAGCGGATGAGAAAACAGACACGGCGCAACGTGGCGGGACAGACAGGCATGCGGTGTGTTTGAGCACTCACTGCGCTGGCAGGTGGTTCCTCTGAATCCAGGCGCACACTCGCACGCACCCTCGTCCGGCGAACACGACGCTCCGTTCTTACAGTTACAGGACAGAGAGCAGTTGGGCCCCCAGCGGCCCTCAGCGCACACACTGTCACAGTGAATGCCTGTGAAAAACACACACACACACACAAACACAACATCACTTTACACTTTATGCTGCTTCACAAAACTTCACGGTAACACTTTACATAAAGCCTCTATATATTATGCATTATTTATGCCTTTTTAACGTATTTAAGATCTCTTGAATAACTACAACCACAGTTATAATACATTATGATGATTATCTATTCATTGTTACACCTTTAGAAAGTATAATGCATTAAAACACATGACAAACCTTCAGATATTATAATGCATTTACAATTATTTATGAAAAGATACAATGCATCACAATGCACATTATGAATACTTTTATAATGCATTAAACAAAAAGGCTTTAAGTAAAGTGTTACAAACTTCACTTCTCTTACAGAATTCGATGTTTTGTATTGAGAACTATTATAAATTCATGAGTTCACCTCCCCATGCATTCTTGATAAATGATAGTTAGTGAATTGGTGTGCTGACCTGACCATTAAATATGAAGTTTCTGTAAAATTGGTGTTTTATTCATTTCCTTGTTTTGTGTCATTAGGCACAGCGTGGAAAACTAGGTCAGTTAGAAGCAATTAAGTATGATTTTCCCTTGTGTATTATACAGTATGTGCATAAGTATTGAAATTCATTAACTTATTTAAATATGGACCTACATTATAAAACTGACCTGAGATCAGTTAAAATCCACTAAACACTCATTCATGGGATCGCCAGAGTAACGCCATCGAGTGGCTAGCACACTGCATTTTAAAATGTTTCGACGCAACAATTTTGCCTCATTTGCGAAAATCACATACATGCATACAATCTCTGAACCACTGATTCAAACAAAAGATTCATAAATAATACAAAGCTTTATGTAGCAATGTTTCAAAAAGGCCCATCACTACTGATAGGACTAAATAATTAGGCTTCTCCAGAACCTATATATCCCTTCACCTCCTAATGGCGTGCACACACATACTGGCTCAGTGAAAGAACAGTTAAAGCCAATCAAAAGTCCACTGCTGCTGTAAAGAGCTTGATCACTGGAAGTGGCAGAAGATGTAAGCTCAGCGCGTGCTTATAATAAGCAGAACGATATTGCGCGTTGGTGTGCTAATATAGTTATTGTTATGGTTATCATTGTTGGTGTGAACTGGTCATAACCCAGTGACCGTCAGGACAAATGATTACACGCGAGTCTGGAGCTCAGTCCGAGCACTGAAGTGGCTCTGTGCTGCCAGAACACAGACAAAAGCTCTTTTGAGAGCGAGTGTGTGTTGCTAGGAGCTGGAGATCATTCTAGTGCAGCGGCCCTGAGGAAACGCCGCCGAGGGCATCAGTATGCTGCCGGTGTCCTGCGCAAACCCCAGGAATGTGTGGGAGAGAACACGACACGCTGAACGGATCCTGAAGTACAAACATTACAACACATCTACACAAACACTGATATGACCTGCTGCTGATACACTTAGGGATACTTCATCACATTTACATTTATGCATTTAGCAGACGCTGATAAAAGCAACTTAAAGTGCATTCAGGCTATACATTTGTTTTATCAGTATGTGTGTTTCCTGGGAATTGAACCCACAACCTTTTGTACTGATAATGCAATGCTCTACCACTGAGCCACAGGAACACATGATCCCAAAACAAAAATCCCTCAACCTCAAGTTGCTCCCAAGCCGTATGAGTTTAGAAGAACTTTGGTAGCCAAACTATTGCTGGTCCGCATTGACTTTCAAAGCATGGGAAAAAATGATTATGGAAGTCAATGGGGACCAGCAATAGTTTGGCTACTAACTTTCTTCGAATATCTTCTTTTGTAAAGAAACCTACAGGTTTGGATCAACTTGAGGGAGAGTAAATTATTCATTTTCAACTGTACCTTTAGCAGCATATTGCTGTTAATCATATCAATAAATAAAAAAATAAATAAACATTTTTTAAATGGTCGTTAAAGCTATTATTCCACACCGCGATCTTACGCAGGACAAGCGGTTTTGGGTGAATGGGGTGGATGGACAGCAAGGCTGTAACCACATACATATTTAGGATTCGGAGTTTATGAACAACCACCTTAAAGCCCACTGATCTGAAAACTGAGAGCTCCCAGCAAGGCTTTGGCTGATACAGCGGTGGGAAACAGCTTCTGAGAAGTGTGAGGCTCAGCTCTTTACCTGTCCATCCGGTCAGACAGCGGCAGTGTCCAGTCGAGGGGTGGCAGCCGTCCGCATGACTGCAGTCACAGCGCTCGCGACAGTCCAGCCCATACGTCCCATCCTGCATCAGCCCACAACAGCATACTTCACTCAACACAAACACTGGCTTTCCTCAATCAGTGAACGCAATATCAGAACACACTTGAGATCTTTGGCATGGCAGAGCTAAAGTTATGATTACAGGTCACTGTTGTGATGCCATGTGAGTCAAAGTCAAAAATATGGAAAATAATTATACAGGTGCATCTCAAAAAATTACAATATCGTGAAAAAGTTTTTTTTTTTTGTAACTTATTTCAAAAAGTGAAACTTTCATATATTCTAGATTCATTACATGTAAAGTAAAACATTTCAAAAGTTTTTTGTTTTAAATTTGATGATTAGAGCTTACAGCTCATGAAAGTCAAAAATCCAGTATCTCAGAATATTAGAAAATTAACATTTAAGCTTCATTAAATGACCATCCATACAGTATAAATTCCGGGTATCTCTTGTTTTATGAAACCACAATAATGGGGAAGACTGACTTGGCAACGGTCCAGAAGTTTCTGTTCATAGAGTGCTGTATCAAAGCATATTAAATGCAAAGTTGACTGGAAGGAAGAATTTGGGTAGGAAAAGGTGCACAAGCAACAGGGATGACTGCAAGCTTGAGAATACAGTCAAGCAAAGCTGATTGAAACACTTGGGAGAGCTTCACAAGGAGAGAACTGAAGCTGGAGTCAGTGCATCAAGAGTCACCACGCTCAGACGTCTTCAGGAAAAGGGCTACCAAGCCACTTCTGAACCAGAGACAACGTCAGAAGCATCTTAACTGGGCTGTGAAGAAAAAGAACTGGACTGTTGCTCAGTGGTCCAAAGTCCTCTTTTCAGATGAAAGTAAATTTTACATTTCATTTGGAAATCAAGGTCCCAGAGTCTGAAGGAAGAGTGGAGAGGCACAGAATCCATGTTGCTTGAAGTCCAGTGTGAAGTTTCCACAGTCAGTGATGATTTGGGCTGCCATGTCATCTGCTGGTGTTGGTCCACTGTGTTTTCTGATGTCCACAGTCAACGCAGCCATCTACCAGGAGATTTTAGAGCACTTTATGCTTCCTTCTGTTGACAAGCTTTATAGAGATGCTGATTTCATTTTCCAGCAGGACTTGGCACCTGCCCACACTGCCAAAGGTACCAAAAGCTGGTTAAATGGCTTCCACACCACCTCAGCAGTGCCACAAACTGATCACCTCCATGCCACACCGAATGAGGCAGTAATTAAAGCAAAAGGAGCCCCTACCAAGTATTGAGTACATGTACAGTAAATGAACATACTTTCCAGAAGGCCAACAATTCACTAAAAATGTTTTTTTTATTGGTCTTATGAAGTATTCTAATTTGTTGAGATTGGTGGGTTTTTGTTAAATGTGAGCCAAAATCATCACAATTAAAAGAACCAAAGACTTAAACTACTTCAGTCTGTGTGCATTGAAATTATTTAATACACGAGTTTCACAATTTGAGTTGAATTACTGAAATAAATGAACTTTTCCATGACATTCTAATTTATTGAGATGCACCTGTATATATTCATTTACAAAAATAATCTATAGCTATAACACATAAAATACAATGGCTGACTGAGAGACAGCAAATCTGACATCTTTCTCAATCAATATCTCAATATTGTTTCTCTGTTGTTGTAAAAACGTTACCATGTTTTTTCTTTTGCTATTAGAGCAAACGGGAACACAAAATTACATTTGTTGTAGTTTCCATTCACCACTGCAGAAGTTTACCTAATGACGAGGTCACTTCTGAGAACCCCGGAAAAGGGGTCCGAATGAGAAGGTGACCGAGTTGGCTTTGACTGTGTGAATGAGTTCAGTATGAGGTTTGGTGTTTCTGGGCTGAGATGTTTGTGATGTTGGTGATGAGCTGACCTGACAGTGTTGATCGCAGCGCTCTCCTCTCCAGCCCGGGGTACAGGTGCACGTCCCGTCCAGAGCGCTGCAGGCTCCTCCGTTCCCACACACACACGTCAGGTTACAGCCCAGACCCCACCAGCCGCTGGGGCAGTTAATGGAGCAGTCCACCCCGTGCCACCCTGACACCAAACACAAAACACCTTCACTTGTCTTCTGAGGAGGAACTCATTTCTCACGGGTTTGGAACGACATGAGGGTGAGAAAATGATGATAGAATTTTCATTTTGGGGTGATCTATGCTTTTAAAGGGGTCATGACAAGAGAAATCAAATTTGCCTTGATCTTTTGGCATATAAGAGGTCTTTGTAGCTTTAAAACCTCCTCCTCATTATAAACAAAGCATTTATTTAATCAAGCTCCAGAAACGGCTCGTTTGGATCCGAGGGGGAACAAACAGCTCGTTTTAGACAGAGGGTCAGAATGATGGTTGAAAATAATCATTTTTCCACATTTATTTTATTTTATTTTTTTGTGCAAACAACTTTATTAACATTACAAGTAAACCTCAAGGAACATATTAAAATAATAAAAAAGTCCATGTCGTGAGCCCTTTAACAGATGGGGTCTGAGGTGAATTACCTGCTTGACAGGAGCAGGACCCGTCGATGGGTGAGCAAGCGGCTGCGTTCTTACAGGAGCACACTGAGCTGCAGTTGATGCCGTGGGAGCCGGCGGGACAGGGAGCGGAGCAGTCTGAGCCCTGCGATCACGGCACATGTTAGTGTTTGACTCCAGCACACACACACACACGGTGTCTTTATGAAGCTGTACCTTGAATCCGGGTGCGCAGACACACTCCCCGCTCACGCTGTGGCAGTCGGCTCCGTTCTGACAGCGGCAGACCTCCTGACACGCCTCGCCGTATAAACCAGGAGCACACGTCTCGTTACAGTACAAGCCCGACCAGCCCGGGCCGCACGAACACTCGCCCGACATGGGGTGACAGCTGAGAGAGACACACAGCATTCACTGCAGCTGCTGCTGCCGCTAAACACAGCCATCGCCACATCTGACATTACACCATTTCCTCAAGCACCTCCTCAATATTTCATATTTCAGCCATCCAACAGCACATTCACATGTTCGCTTTTGGTGTCTATTACAGTTTTTTTCAGCTGTTTACACACATTTTCAAAACTTGGCCTCTTTTTTCAAAACTTTACACACAAATCCAAGAATTGCACATAAAATGCAAAATGCCTCACATCTCTTGCAAAATGAAGCTCTGCATTCAAAATATCACAAACTGAGGAGTTTTTCTGAGCCTGGAGATGGAAGGTTTTTGACCATCGTCCCTCCAGGATGCAATGGATGCAGCATGTCAAGACATCACAGCTGAACAATACCAGGAAGGATAAGGCATACCAAAAGATTCTTCCCAAGATGCCTTGCCAGAGAAGATATCAGGTGTGATATGGATGAGAATATATGGCCAAATGCAGAAGACCGGGCAGATTACATGACTTTTTTATAATTCTTCTGTGGCTTTTTTTTTTTTTTTTTTGTTGTTGTTGTTGTTTGTATATTTTGTATCTTCACATAATAAATGAGAGCTATATTGCATATTTTTTTGTTTTCTTGCACTCTTGTTTTCTTTGTTGTTACATTCCTGTTTTCTTTGTTGATTTTCTAATGTCCTGTTGCAAATAAAGCCTTTACTGCAGCAATTCTGTCTCAGTACCCCACAATCAAAACAATCAAACAACAACAACAGTCTTTGCAGTGTCTTTGCAGCTTTACTTTAAGTGGACTCAAACCTGTTTTTGTAGGTGAGAGTTTCTCAGTCCACATCACATTCACACTGCAGTAATTAAGAAACAATCAGTTTGAATAATAATGATAAATGTTTTGAAAGATTATTATTTTTAACTCTAATTACTAAGAGAGAGGAATATTATTACTGAATTACCGGTAATACATTTGTACAAACAACTAATATTTGATAATGGTAATTATTTCATTTTATTAATCCATCTAAATCTTCAGTTTTAAAGGTTCCTTTTAACTCTGAAGCTTTTATTTTGGTGGGAAAATGCAGGAAAACCTTTAAGTCTGTGATTAATTGGCAACAGGTCTTATTAAAAAATTCAAAAGTTACGGCCATTTAAATGTTAGAAATGATGTGAATGTGAAAACAAAGTGATCCTGGTGCATACTGCACTGTACACATAATGTATGTAGGTCACAGAATATGAGGAGCAGGTCTACAGTAAACTCCTCTCTGAGGCTCAAGGGTTTACCCAGACCACGAAGAAAAAACTGAATTTACCTTTAAATATCTAAATGTAGTTGTGTTCAGTTTGATGCATTAAAACAATGTGTAATGACGAGGACTGAAGATTTTGGATTTTGAGCTTCATAACGTCATCTCATTACTAACATTGGGCTTTTCTCATCTATGAAGTCAGAAAAAAGAGACTGGAAGTGAAGTCACTGCACACTTACACAGTGCTTTAAGTACGTTAATATCAGATCGTATTGTTCCATTGACAGCCACTGACTTCTTTATATCTGAGATGAGGTTTCTTCATTCTTTGCTAGCGACAGAGGCTGGTGTTAATGAGTCTGTATTGTCCAGTACCTGCGGACAGAGCAGCTGTGAAGAGCGCTTGAGCAGCTGCCGTCACATGTGGGTCATCAGCTGTGCACGTCTGTCTGATCTCAACAATGAGACCCTGTGTGTGTGTGTGTGTGTGTCCACTTCAAAAAATAACAACACACACACATCAACCTCAGCAGCCTGTTTCAGTGGCCACTCAGGTAAGCTTGAGTTTATTTTGAGCAAACTTTTTTTTTTCTTTTATTATTCTGGTTAAGCGACTGCAAATCAAAACTTACAAAAAGTGACATATAAGGAATCTGACATATATCTGAAGTCACTCCCCGTATCTCTTGCACCAAATTAAAGCAGTTCACACTGAAAGAATTGCCCAGCTTTTGCTGCTAATTATTTATTACATTTATTTTATATGAATTATATGGCCATGTGATTACTGCATTAAGAGAAGAAGCTGGAGCACATGTGCGGTGTTTGTCTTACCTGCGTGTGTTATTGGCGTGACACGGGCACCTCCTGTCACACTTCAGACCGTACAGCCCCTCCGGACAGACGCGCTCCTCGCATCTCGAACCCGTGTATCCCGGCTCACACAGACACTCTCCGCTCACATGATAGCACTGGGCACCGTTCACACAGCTGCACGCCTGTCTGCAGCCCACACCGTACGAGCCGACCAGACACTGATCCTGGCACCTGCCCACACACACACACACACACACGCTGGCTTTTATGGTCTCCATAGGCGTAATGGTTTTTATACTGTACAAAGCCATATTTTCTATCACCCTACACCTAAACCTACCCTTTACAGGAAACTTTCTGCATTTTTACTTTCTCAAAAAAACTCATTCTGTATGATTTATAAGTGTTTTGAATAAATCACCTTCTCATTGTAAGAGAGGCACGCGCTCAGACTCAAGTGCAGTCTCCTGTACTTTCCCGATCTTCACACCGAGGTACTCTGCTCGCTCACATACACAAGCAACATCAGCATACTCAGCAGTGGTTGGTAGGGGTACGAGGCGAGGCAGAGGGTTGAAGAGATGTTTGTGGGCTCATCATGGAAGACCTGCGTGTCTGGGACTCAGACTGAACCCCAAAAAAAGTGTACTTTCTCCAAATCAGAGAGCACTTTTCTGGGGGTAGTGTGGGATTCGACCACGACACAGACACATCTGCCTCCTGCACGTGCGACTTTGATTCTAAAGGTCTTTGCACATCGAGTCCGAAATTCTCATCAGAAGTTTTCGCACGTTAAAAAATAAATACGTTTATACACCTCACGTTGTGTCAATCACGTTTACTCACTGCCTGTGAAACTTTCGTCCGTCATAAAAAATTTGGAACGGGTTTGATTTTCTGCATTTTCGCATTCGTAGCAAGCATTCTGATAGGAAAGGATGACGAATATGAAAAAACAGAAAAACACATACAAAAATTTCGGACTCAGTGTGCAAGGAGCGTAAGACTGTCAGAAACATCAGGCTAGGTCAGGAGTGCAGAGGCTTTTATATCTCATGGTGGCAGCAGCCAATCTTATTCCCTTGGGTCCCTTATGTTCTCATGTGTAGTACTGTGGTCCTGTGAGGCAGGACATTTCGTTCCTTTGTATGTCTCCACACATGGCAGAATGACAATAAAGCTTAACTTAACTTGATGGCCGACCAGCCCGTGGTTTTTGGGGAATACTCATCTCATGTGGCACATAAATTGCCTCAAGATGAGTGCAGTGTTTCTAGTTCTTCTTTCCCCATCTGAGGGGCATGTTGAACACACAACACTTTGTTAGTCTCTTACATCAGTCACCAGTCGCGCCCCCTCAGCAGATCCTGCTCTAGACGTTTCTCTCTCTACGAGTAGTTTACGTTCCGCGGCTTGCGAACCTGTTCTCAGACACCCAGAGCTCAGCTCTTACTAGTGGCTCCATTCTGGCCGGCTCGAGTTTGGTTTGAGGACCTCCTGGACGGCATCCCCTGGAAGATCCTGATCTGGAGAGATCTTTCTCAAGTGCAGGGGACGATATTTCAGCCCCAACCGAAGATCTGGAAGATTTAGGTCTGGCCTCTGAGGGACAGATTCAGGTCTTTGGCTGAGGACAACGAGACAATCCTCAGCTCTAGAGCTACTTCTACTAGGAAGCTACATGCCGTGTTGGCTCCAGCTCCTTTAAAGATCTATGTGGCCGTTATTTCCGCTATCCACATACCTGTATCTGTGGGGAGACGGCCTTTAGTGTCTAGACCAAGGACCTAGCCTTGGTCCTATAGGAGTCCTGACAGAAACACCTGCTGAGCCCTCGGATGTTGAATGTTTTAAAGTGGCTCTGTTGCTAGCATTAACATCACTTAAAAAATACCAGTTTGTGCCTTTCAAAACATGTGCCAACCCTTGAAGATCAGTGACAAATATAGACTAACGAGTAACAGCCTTAGCTAGCAAATATCATAACACAAAGCATAAAAATCTTTTAATATGTATATTAAAATGTATTTAATCATTGCTTTTTGCTCCTCTTCAAATGCCTTAATGCTTTAAGTTCAATATCTCCATTCAGTGATTATCTTCCCAAACATGTATCACAAACCAGCACATTAGTCTCTGAATGCTCCCAGATGAACTGAATGATTGTGTGATGGAATCAATAAATGTCATCAAAAAATGATTTGAGAAAATTTAAATCGATGTATTCTTGTAGAAATGTGTGTTCCACTTGTAAAATGTGATTCATCATTCTTCACATAAGCAACATTAAAACTATGTAAAGAATGCACAGTAACAGCTGCTTTGTGTTGTCTGTCTTGATCGTACGGTCTGAGCTCGTAATGAAGCTTCTATCAGTCCCCATGGAGCTGGATGCAGATAGAGGACACACTTATCACAGCCTTTAGCAGAGAAGCAGCAGCAGCGCAGGACAGAGACGCTGATTCAGAGATTACTTTTCTGTTCAGCATCCCACAAATATCCTCCTGCATACAGAGACTCACGCTCTTCAACTCTTAACCACTTAGTTAAACACACACACACACACACACACACACACACACACACACACACACACACACACTGGTGGGCTCCTCCCTGTGGCTGTTAAGCGATTATTTTCCAGCCGGTAGGGTGTGGTGAAATCAGGGTAAACCGGAGGTAACAGTGACGTCTGGTGAAGCCAAAGCTCTTATTAAGTCATAAAAATGCACTTGCGTTTCTATTTCTGCAGTTTAAATACATGCTGCTCAGTCGCTCATACTGTAATTACAGCTGCGCATTCTGCTGCTGCTGCTGCTGGACGAAACACCAGGAGAAATGGCTGCATGACTTATTCTACCTCTACATGCATATGAGTAAATGCTGTTCTGAACTCTCTCTTCTGTAGTTCTGAAGTGCTTGTGCTCCAAACTCACCCTTTGTGATACGAATATTAAATTCTATCTCTTGCATGGTTTGTTTTGCTTATTATACTGCTAATTGTTTTCACTTTCACTGATGTTTCTATCACTTTATTGTATGATGTTCTATTAGCAAAGTTTGGGAGGAGCACGTTCACATAATCAACCAATTACCACCAGATGGAAACGTTCAGATAATCAACTTAATTAGCATGATGGGAGGTAAATATACAGCCAACTCACCTCTAGCATCCCTCCACCACCCTATCTCCTCTCTCTCAGTTATTACTGTCCCAGATAAGGATGCGGAACTTGGATTCCTCCCCTCGGACAGCAAGCCAAATACACATACTCTTTGCTGTATCTGGTTATATGCAAGTGCGAGCTCATGAAGTAACTTTAATCATTGTAAGCAGTGGATACATTAATATACCACAATATAAACAATACAGTATAATCTCAACTGATTGACATTTGTCAGCAGGATATATAGCCCCACTCTGCTCTCAAACTGTTCAACTGTTCAAATAAATGTGCGGTGCTGCAGAGACTCCAGGAACATTTCAATAATCCCTGGTTTACATGATGCATCTCAGACTAAGCAGCATTTGAGTTCATCAGAGCATGAGTCAAGGAGCTTTGTGCTTGTCGTCTCATGAAACTTCTGAAGTCTTACAGTGGCTTTGTGTGAAAACATTTCTATAAGTTTGGATGCGTTGACCACGTCAGGCAGTGGTTTGGAAGTCACTCTCCTCTTCACTACAGGGTGCAGGCAGCAGCTTCCTTATCAGCCTGAATAGGCTGCATTTCCCAAAAGCATTGCAAGCCTGAGTTGATCGTAGCTCCATTGGTGACAATGGGTCTATGATGTACTTAAGCTTACGATGCTTTTGGGAAACGCAGCCCTGGTCTCCATCTTTAATCCCCGCACTCCAGCACACCTCCTCCTGTCCACCAACGATACACTTCCGAGGACATCTGCGTGAGTTTGTGGTGTGTTTGAAGCGTGTAGAAACACCATCTAAACCATGGGTCAAAACCAGCTTCTCCATGCTCTTCATGATGCGAGAGCTCATTGCTACTGGTCTGCAACCAGACACAATGTTTTTCAGAGCACTGGTCCTCTGAGATGATTAGTCTAGACGGGGTTGTCTCAGCAGTGCCAGTGCTAATCCAGGAGGTGTTATTCGACTCAACACAAAGCTATCATGTGACTTAAGGATGCTTGAATATTGTGCACGAGTCATACAGATGTAAGTCAGGGTAGCACCATATTTCATTGCTGACAGGAGAGAACATGAGACTGTAAGGGACAGATGTACGGCGTGTTCAATGGATTGTTCTGTTGTTTAGCACCGTGTCAGCTATTCAGCAACACCTTTAGTGTAGAAAGTCGCGACCACCATTCACACGTTCCCGTGCTGTGAGGTGTTAGAGTGTGCTGTCTCGCAGCGCGGCGTGTGTACTGACCTCTCTCCTGTGTATCCTGCACTACACACACACTGTCCGGTGGACGGAGAACAGCTTCCTCCATTATGACACTGACACTCCTGTGAGCAGTTCTTCCCGAAGCGTCCCGCCGGACACGGCTGCCCGCACACTGTTCCCTGAAAACAACACCAACACACTTCCATCACAACACAGCAAAGACAAACAATGTGTACAAATTAGATAAAACCTTTTAAAGGGGTCATGAACTGAGAAACCAAAATTCCCTTGAGCTTGACATATAAGAGGTCATTGTTCTATAAAAACATCCTGTAAGTTTTAGAACTCAAAACTTTAGTTAGTCTAAAAACAGCTTATATTGAAGGCATTCTGCCAAAACAACAGCTTGTGTGGAGTGTTCTACTGATGTAATAGTGTGGATAAGCACCGCCTCCACAGAAGATCAATGCCTGCTTTTACATCACTGCTTGTTTACTGCCATGGATTCTACATCGCTGCCTGTTTAGCCCCGCCCACCGATTATACATCGCTGCCTGTTTAGCCCCGCCCACTGATTCTACATCGCTGCCTGTTTAGCTCCGCCCAATGATTCTACATCGCTGCCTGTTTAGCCCCGCCCACCGATTATACATCGCTGCCTGTTTAGCCCCGCCCACTGATTCTTCACCACTGTCTGTTTAGCCCCGTCCGCCGATTCTACATCGTTGACTGTTTAGCTCCGCCCACCGATTATACATCACTGCCTGTTTAGCCCCGCCCACCGATTATACATCGCTGCCTGTTTAGCTCCGCCCACTGATTCTACATCGCTGCCTGTTTAGCCCCGCCCACCGATTATACATCGCTGACTGTTTAGCCCCGCCCACTGATTCTTCACCACTGTCTGTTTAGCCCCGTCCGCCGATTCTACATCGTTGACTGTTTAGCTCCGCCAACCAATTCGTGCTTGTAGTGTAAATAATGAGAGAGGCAAACATGCAGGTCTACGCAGAACATCAAGACAACAAGACGCTCTGCAGTGCCAAGCTGTGGAAAAACGGTGTTTGCGTTGCCTTCCTTCTGATCCCAGTGTTAAGAAAGAGTGAATAAACTTTATTTTTAATGAAGATCCAGACAGTGTCAGTAAGAACTCAGTCCTTTGTTCACTTCATTTATTATAATTTATTCACAATTCGACGTGGGGTTTTCAGAAATATTGAAACTAAAAGACGATGTATGCTGTGCGACTATATTGGATCTGACAGTAATGTCACACAAGTGTGAGTAACTGTTTTCATAACGTGATCACTATTGCTTTGTCTGCTAAACAGATCGTTTGATATATTCAGTATTTATGCGTTTTTGACCTAAATCACAGCAGCGTCCATCTGTGAGGAATGTCACTGTTAAATATACGTAACTATTAGCCAATCACAGCAGTGGGCGTTTACTTCCGAGTCTACAATCCTCCACAGCTATTCAGACAGAGCGTTCTGATGAGGAGGTCAAAACACGACAGAAAATAGCATATTACTTCTCAATTATGATGTTTTTTGATGTAAAAATCTTGATAACATTATAAGTGGACCTCAGAGAACAGTACAAAATAAAAAACAGAGGCAGTTCATGACCCCTTTAAAACAAATCCAAATCCAAATAAAATAACAACACTGCAGACGCCCACACATGATGAATCAGAATTATTCAACACTTCCAGACTTGAGTTACGTGCAGACGTACCATCCAGCCGGCGGGGCAGGAGCATTCTCCAGTCACGTGATGACACACGCCGCCGTTCTGACAGGGACAGCGCTCCTCGCACTGCCGGCCGTGTTTCCCCGGAGGACACAGCTCCTCGCAGCTGCAGCAGACGGCACACACAGCGTCAGACTAATATTATTTTATTAATACAGTTGTCTGCTTGATTTTATAGTCTCTAGCAATCTGATATCACACAAAAGAAAATTAAAGGGTAGTTCACCCCAAAATGAAAATTCTGTCATATATTACTCACCCTAATGTTGTTCCAAACAAAAATTATCATTGTTGCCTCATTGTTTTATATAATGCATTTTAAGTCATTTTAAAGGCTGTTGTTCGCTTAAGTGTGTTTTTATTACCAAAAAAAAAAAAAAAGATCTTAATACTTCTTTGTAAAGTTTTATTTGAAGTAACAAAACCATGGTTAATTTATGGTTACCATCCATGGCTACAAGTTTTGGTTTTATTCGTAGTAAAACCATTGTTAATTTTCATAAGGGAAAACTCCGAGAGAATATTAAGGCAGATGCGTTGGTGGTGGTGAAATTATTACCAACAGTAAAACACGTTATTAACGTCAGCAGCCAAAAAATGTTCACATATGAATGTACCTGAAAATGATGCATGTGCACAGGCTTTTTTTTAATGTGTGTTCATGTGTCAGGGGCGCTGTAAGGGGGGGAAGGTTAGGACGATTCACACAGGCCCGGCATCGGAGGGGGCCCCCTGCGGGGAGAACATGATTTCTAAGAGGGGAAACTCCCCTGGAATGCAATTTTTACTGAGGGGGGCCCGAGTAAATATGCTGTTCAGGGGGTCCACAAACCATAGTGGTGCCCCTGTCATGTGTTCAGTGTGTTCATGTTTATATTTTTATTTATGCATGTTAATATAGAATGAAAGTTTTCTTTGTTGAACAACTACTGCGTACAGTCAGACAAACGGCGCACTCTACGTACAGGGAGCGTATATTGAGCATGCAGGTGAACTCACAAGGCTCCCGTGTATCCCGGGCTGCACACACACTCTCCGGTGACGTGGTGGCACATGGCGTTGTTCTGGCACAGGCACTTCTGCTGGCAGCCGTGTCCGTAGCTGGAGCGCTCGCAGAGGTCCTCGCAGCGCCAGCCGCGGTATCCGGCCGCACAGAGGCAGGCTCCGGTGATGGGGTTACACAGCGCCCCGTTCTGACACTGACAGCGGCTGCTGCAGTGAGGACCCCAGTGATCCCCGTCACAGGCTGCGGAAACACACAGAGCTGCTGTTCACTTCCACACCACAGTACATCCTGCACTGAGGACAGCCACGAGACTGCTTTACTGCCGTTTTACCATGGTTAAGGGTGTTCTTAAAGGATAAGTCCACTTCCAGAATAAACAGTTCCTGATGATTTATTCACCCCCATGTCATCCAAGAGGTTCATGTCTTTCTTTCAACAGTCACAAAGAAATTAAGTATTTTTTTAGGAAAACATTCCAGGATTTTTCTCCACATAGTGGACTTCAGTGGTGGCTAACGATTTAAAGGTCAAAAATGCAGTTTCAATGCAGCTTTAGAGAGCTCTACACGATCCCAGCCGAGGAATAAGGGCCTTATCTAGCGAAATGATCGCTCATTTTCTGAGAAAAATAAATAATAATTTACACACTTTTCAACCACAAATGCTGGGCTAGCTCTGCGATGCGCATGCGTGTCTTCACACATTACATAATCCTGTTGGAAAGGTCATGCGTGGTTAGCTCTTCGTCTTTGTACTTCAGTTAAAAACTCCAACTCATTTTCTCCTCCAAATCATCCAACTTCGTTGTTTTTCCATTTTTGTAAAGGGCAATGACATTTTTTGCGTGTTGGCTTTGTAAACACTGATTCGGTACTTTCCAATATCACCTAATAAAGATGCGCACGCGCATCGCAGTGCTAACGCTAGCC
Source organism: Onychostoma macrolepis (assembly GCF_012432095.1). NCBI lineage: Eukaryota > Metazoa > Chordata > Actinopteri > Cypriniformes > Cyprinidae > Onychostoma > Onychostoma macrolepis. The sequence continues at coordinate 1,168,760 of NC_081164.1, forward strand.
AAGCATTTGTGGTTAAAAAGTGTATAAATATTTGTTTTTTTCCAGAAAATGACTGCATTTTTTACCTTGAAATCATTGGAATGTTTTCCTCAAAAAAAAAGTATTTCTTTGTGACTGAAGAAAGAAAGACATGAACCTCTTGGATGACAAGGGGGTGAGGAAATGATCAGGAATGTTTTAATCTTTTAAGCACAGTAATATGTGAGTATTCTGAGGTAAGTTCAGGTTCTGGTCTTTGGTTCAGTGTGAATGAAATGCTGCTTTACTGTGTGTGAGAGAGATCAACACATAACACTGTTTCAAAGCTACAAACACTGTTTCAGTGGAGTGGAGGTACGGGACACCAGGGTTCAGTAATTGTGTTCATTTTAATAACTGGAATAAGCAGTTCTGTCAAGTAATGCAACTCAGTAGTGTAACTACGCTGTTAAGATCATCTATTTTATGAAATGTTTAAGCTAATGCAATATATGACACCAAAATACAACACAACATCATAATGCATTCTAATAACACATCCTCTGGCACCACAC
>NC_081164.1:1174292-1184292 GCF_012432095.1 Onychostoma macrolepis
TCAAGTTAAAGATTCTATATCTGCCATTACTCACCTGCTTCCACTGTCCACTTACATCAATACAATAAACCCGTCTGTGTCTTGAGTCTGACAACATGTTACAGAAGACCAGACCATACTACCATGAATCAAACGGGCGTGGATCCATTCCAGGAGCTGGTGGATTCACTTCGCCGTGTGCTCTCTCCTCCTGTCACCACCACACCAGCACCCGAACCGGTTTCCTCACCAGTCACTTCTCCCGGACCGATCTATTCTGCCAGTCCCATGGTCAACCATGCAACGATTGCAACGGATTTCTCCTGCAGTGTTCGCTCGCCCTGGAGATACAACTGCATCGGTTCCCAACTGAGAGGGCTAAAACTTCATTTATTCTGTCCTTGCTAGCAGGTCGAGCGCTCCAATGAGCAGAATCATTGTGGAAGCAGAATGGACTGGTCACTCAATCCTTGAATGCCTTTACTACTCACTTCCCGTGAAGTCTTCGGTCGGCCAGTAGGAGATGCTTCAGTCGGTGAGCAATTATATCATCTGAAACAAGGCAAAACCTCTGTGCAAGATTATGCGCTCCGTTTCCACACTCTAGCAGCCTCAAGTGGTTGGAACGAGCGCTCCCTGTTAACAACCTACCGCCAAGGACTAGAGCCCTCTCTGCGGTTACATCTCTCCGCCTATGATGACACCATGGGGCTTGAGCGCTTTATCCAACTCTCCATCCGGGTGGCAAATCAGATTCACGGCTGTATGGAGGCAAATCGATGCCAAAATTCACCCATTTCGTTCCGCCAACCAGAGTTTCCCAGCCCTCCAGAACCACAGTACAAACCTATGCAAGTCGACAATACCCGACTGTCCTCGACCGAACGTCTACGTCGGCTGACCCAGGGATTTTGTCTATACTGTCGCCAAAATGGACATGTAATACGGACATGTCCCATCCGTCCCCAACGACCCGTGGTGAGTGTGGTTTCCTCTTCCTCCCTTAATGTACATCCACTGACTACAATAGTGCAACTCACTACTCCTCTCCACTGTATTTCAGTCCATGCCCTCCTCGACACTGGGTCAGCCAGCAACTTCGTATCCGCTGACTTATGCCATCAACTCCAGCTCAAGAAAAGACTCAACAACATCCCGTATAAGATCCAGTCAATAACTGGTATTCCCCTTGGCCGAGGACAGGTCCGACACTGCGTGCGTCCAATTCAGCTATGGGTCGGCCAGTTACACATGGAAAGCATTTGTCTGTTGGTTCTGGAGGAATGCAACACTGGGATCGTCCTAGGGCGCCCCTGGCTCGTTTCCCACAATCCCTCCATCTCGTGGTCAACTGGAGAAGTCCTGAAGTGGGGCAGTGAATGTTTTCCTAACCTTGCAAAACCCATCTTGTCGGTTCTAATGATCCCAGTCAACTCCACGTCCATAGAGAGCCCCCATGAGAAGTTATCCATCGACATTCCAAAGGAATATGCCCACTTCAGTGATTGTTTTCTGCCTGAAAAGTTACCACCTCACAGACCATGGGACTGTGCCATCGATCTCCTACCCTCGGGGACTGAACCAGTGCCCATAATTACCGGGCTCTAAACAAAATCACCGTCAAATACAGGTATCCACTTCCCCACGTCCCATTGGCACTAAAACAGCTATGCGGGGCCGGGATCTTCACTTAGCTGGACCTCAGAAGTGCATAGAACCTCATTCGGATACATGAGGGGGACGAGTGGAAGACTGCCTTTGTGACACCTACTGGTCATTATGAATATCTCGTCATGCCGTGTGGATTGGTCAATGCCCCCTCCGTATTCCAGGGTTATATGAATGAGGTATTCCGGGAGTATCTACATCGCTTCGTGCTGGCTTACATTGACATCCTTGTGTACTCCCGGAATGAGGCCGAACATCGCCTGCACATCTCTGAGGACCTCCAACGACTCCGAGAACACCAGCTGTATCTAAAAGCTGAGAAGTGCACGTTCCACCAGGCTTCAATACAGTTCCTTGGGTATCAGATCAGCTCCCAAGGTATCAAGATGGACGAGGGGAAGGTTGAAGCCGTAATCAAAGAACTCCAGCGATTTCTAGTTTTTTTTTCGAATTTCTAGAGACTCTTCATTCACAACTACAGCTCCATCACTGCACCATTGACCAATCTCCTGAAAGGCAAGCCCAAGTCTCTGTCCTAGATGCCCGAAGCCACCTCGGCCATGAAGACCCTCCAAAAGGCCTTTACGTCGGCTCCACTCCTGGTCCATCCTGGCCCACAGAGGCCCTTCATAGTCGAAGTGGATGCCTCAACATCTGGAGTTGGAGCCGTCCTGTCCCAGTAGCAGGGGAATCCTCCTTGACTCCATCCATGTGCCTCCTTCTCCCGGAAATTATCCTCGGCGGAGCAAAATTATGATAATGGGAATCGAGAACTTCTTGCCATCAAGCTCTCCCTTGAGGAATGGAGACACTGGCTGGAGGGGGCCCGCCACCCGTTTGTGGTATAGACCGACAACCGAAACCTTGAGTATCTCCGAGAGGCTAAATCCCAGACAAGGCCGGTGGGCCCTCTTCTTTACCCGAATCCATTTCACCATCTCCTATCGTCCAGGGACCAAAAACACTAAAGCGGATGCTCTCTCAAGACTCCATACTGCAGATGATCTGTAAAAAAACCCTGAACGTATCCTCCCATCCAGTTTGATTTGTCAGCTCGATACAATGGTCCCTGGATGAGGACATCGCGGCTGCCAGTGTCTCTAATCCTACTCCGCCTACTCCAAAGGACCTCATTAATCCATACAGCGGATACTTCCCTGGGCACTGGTCCTCCTGGGACCAATCAAACCCTCTCACTGCTACAAGATTGCTTCTGGTGGCTAGGAATGACCAACAACATAGAAGGTACGTGAGAGGATGCCAGGAATGCGCCATGGCAAAGATTCCCCACCACTTACCATCCTTCCTCTCCCCATTCCTCGGCGTCCATGGTCACACCTAGGAGTCGATTTTTGTCACGGACTTACCAGCATCAGATGGTAATACCTGCATCTTAGTCACCGTGGATAGATTTTCCGAGGCCTGTCGTCTGGTACCCCTGAAAGGACTTCTAACTGCCATGGAAATTGCAGAGGTACTGTTTAATCACATCTTTTGAAACTTTGGAGTCCCCGAAGACATAGTATCAGATAGAGGTCCTCAGTTTATTTCATGGGTTTGGAGGTCTTCTCGCTCCTAGGTGACAGTAAGCCTATCTTCTGGATACCACCCACAGAGCAACGGTCAAACTGAGAGAAAGATCAAGGAGATAGGGCGCTACCTCCATACCTTCTGCCAGAACTCCTGGAACCGGTTCATCGCCTGGGCCGAGTATGCACAGAACTCTCTCCGTCAGCCCTCTACGGATCTCACTCCCTTCCAGTGCGTACTCTGCTACCAGCCACCTCTGTTTCCCCTGGTCTGGGGAACCTTCGGACATACCATCAGTCACTCATTGGTTCCAGGAGAGTGAGAGGGTCTGGGACTCAGCACATCAACATCTCCAGCGTGCAGTACGACGTCACAAACATCATGCGGATACCGGAGAGCCACCACTCCCACCCTCCAAAAAGGACAGAAGGTATGGCTCTCCACCAGGGACATCTGACAAAGACTTCCCTACAAAAAGCTGAGTCCCAGATTCATTGGTCCCTTCCCCATCATCCGTCAAGTCAATCCGGTCATGTATGAACTCAAGGTCCCTTCACAGTATACAATTCACCCTACATTCCATGTCTCTCTGCTCAAGCCCTACCACTCACCAGTTTGTCCTGTTTCCACAGAGCCTGGTCCCGTAGACGAACACCCTCTCCCGATAGTGCTGGAGGATGAAACGGTCTACTCGGTAAAGGAGATCCTGATTTCCCGACGTTGTGGGGGTAAATTGGAATATCTGGTGGACTGGGAGGGGTATGGCCCCGAGGAAAATCATGGGTCCCAAGAGATCACATACTCTATACCAATCTCCTGGCAGAGTTCCACACTTCTCATCCCCAAGATCCAGCGCCACGTGGTCAAGGTAGCCCTCCACAACATTGGGGTTTTCGGGCCTCAGGAGCGGGCCGTGGAGAGAGGGGTTCTGTCATGGAAACACCAGGCTCTTCCACCAATCAGCTATGCCAATCACCGGAGTTCTGATTACACACTCCTGACCGTCATTCACTAATCACCAGCAGCACAGTATAAGAGCACGCAGTTCATACAAGCACATTGTCTGGTCTCCATTGTGGAAAAAGACTCAACTCGTATGTCAAGCTACTTACCTGAATTCCTGCTCCAAGTTTCCCGATCTCCTTCGTCTGCTCCTTGTGTTCGCTACCATCACCTACCTGCATCCGATTCCCGATACCAGCTCCTGGAAACACACTCCGTCATCCTACGATCTCTCAAAACCTGGTAACAGATAATATCTCCATCAGTATCATCTCCATTCAAGTTAAAGATTCTATATCTGCCATTACTCACCTGCTTCCGCTGTCCACTTACATCAATACAAATAAACCCGTCTGTTTGATTCTAACCTGTCTGTGTCTTGAGTCTGACTACACGTTACAGTTACCTGTAGCAGAAGAACCGCTTCTCAATATTAACTCATCGTTATCTTTAGGCCAAGTCCCAAAACACTCAAGCTGGCAGTTATTAAGCAACTAGATCCTAGTGAACTGGCAAATTACAGACCCATTTCAAATCTTCCGTTTATGTCTAAAATTTGAGAAGTTGTCTGCTCAATTGTGGTCCTTCCTGCAAAACAATTATATCTATGAAGAGTTTCAGGCCGCACCATAACACAGAAACTGCACTTGTTAAAATTACAAATGACTTTATTCTAGATTAAAGACACATCTTTTTAGCCAAGCATTCACATAATGTATCTCATAACTTTGATCAAATGCACATGATCATTCTTTGCTTGGGTTGAACACATCATCTTTGCTTGGTTGGCACAGCAGCTATGCTAATTTCGTCTCTATTTGCTTCTCTGTTTCTACTACGGGACTTGCATCCCGAGGCAACTAGGAATTACACAAGCTTCAGTCTGGATCCAACCCTTACGAAGATATGAGATGACTGAACACCCCCAGAAGACCTCAGATGATGCTAACCCTGGAACAACATATAAAACTACCAAATTTTGCTTAATCACAATGTTTAATTGCAATCGCAAAGTTTAATTGCAACATATAATCATTGCAGTTAGTGTTCACCGTATGTTTGATTACATGTAATTTGTAACTAACTGCATGATTCTTACTGTATTTTTCTGCCACAGTCAATACTAATAACCTAATCCTAAATATAATGTAGAAACTTAAAATTTTCTGTAAATCTGCTTTGCAACGATTTGTATCGAGAAAAGCACTATACAAATAAACTTGAATTGAATAATTTAGATATGAAGGATTCGTAAATATTTTACACTTCTATAGCTGTAAATGCATAATAGTGTTTGTTTTAAAGGGGTGGTTTACTGTTTTTTTTCTAGGCTTGATTGTGTTTATGGGGTGCAGTCTAACGTGTTTATGCTTCATTTTTTTAAAAACGCATTATTTTTCATATAATTTACCTTTATTCCACACCGCTCTGTCCCTTCTCTGACAAACGCTTCGATTACTTCCTGTTTTTATGAAGCCCCTCCCTCAGAAATACGTGATGGGCTCTGATTGGTTAGCTGGCTCAGTGTGTTGTGATTCACTAAACCGCCGAGCGTGCGTATAAATGTCCCGCCCCTCAGCTCAGCGGCATGTGCTCCGGTTGTATTGTAAACAATGATTTATAACAATATAGAAACTTCTATATTGCTTATCAATTTGAGCCCGATTGAGATGCAGAGGATATTAGTGAAGAGGATCGCGCAGAACCTGTGCAAGCACGGCTCTTAATGGTATGTTTGTTTGTTTGTTGTCTCATACGTTTAGATACGCTGTTATTATGCTACTGCTTATGTTAGCTTTTAATATACATTTTTATTCTGATTAAAGTTTTGATACAGTACGGCAACCGCACACGCGTCCATGTATAACGCTTCTCATAGCTATGTGAAAATGTATAATTGGAACAGTTTGTTGGAGCTGATCTGACGATCTGAATGAGAGAGAGAGAGAGAGAGAGAGATGCAGAGCAGGGCGACGCGAGGAACAGGATTGAGAACCGCTGTTTTAGAACATTGATTTTGAAGCTTGTGAATCCATTAGAATCGTTAGAAGACAGAATCGCGATTCATATATGAATAGATTTTTACATGCACCCCTAGTTTTCTCTTCCTCTTCTCTAAAGCAGCGCAGCATGGCCTCGCCCCTTCCTTACATGTTCCCGAGGGCGGGGTTTATCTGGGTCCGTGACGTATCAGACCCGGGAAGTAGTTCGTTGTAGTCCCTTACCAGCCGTTTTTGTAGGCATTAAACTTCCAGAATTTTAAAAGACAATATCTCTGTTTGCATTGAACTTTCAGCGCGGCAACTTTGCAGATGTTGTTTATGCTCAAACAGCAACATTACACACTAACTAACATTAAAAAAGTGAAATTGCAATAAACCACCCCTTTAATTCACATTTCTCTTAATGTAATGGTTTTTACACAGTGAAGGCTCTTTAACTACATTTAATCAGAATATGAAGAATATTAAACCACCACAGCATTTTAGATTTCACATTTCCTTAGATCTTTTCACATATAAGAGGCCATGGTACTTTAAACTCATAATGTCTAAACTCATAACTCAAAACCTCCTTGTTAGTCCAAAAACAGCTTTAAACAGTTTTTCCACATCCTCTACCTTATTATATAATCAAGATGAATGTATCTGTCTAAGACCGTCTGCACTTCTTGCACAGATCAACACTCGATCTTCATCATTATGCAGTGAATACATGCTCTCTGCTGACCTTTTGAAGGATTTTAACCTTTGAAAAATGCCTGTTTATTTTCAGTGAAGTTCCTGATCATGTCAGTAGATCATAATTATTTGTTCTTTACATTTCACATTTCTCTGTGGACTCTTTTGTGGACCAGTCACCACTTTTCAAACACACTTTTAGTGAAAGATGTTGCATTACATAAGTAACCATGTTAATTCTTAAGCCTGATCTGTGGGAAATTATTATTTTGATATGTAAGGACTCATGCAGTCGGCTGGCAAGGCATTGAGTAAATCGGTGCTTCTCAAACCTGTCCTTCTCTGTCAGTTTAAATCTAGATTAAAGACCCATCTCTTTAACCTGGTTTACACATAATACACTAATACGCTTCTAATATTCAAATCTGTTAAAGGATTGTTAGGCCAGACCAGGAACCAGGAACACTTCCCATAACACCTGATGTACTTGTTACATCGTAAGAAGAATGGCATCTACGCAAATATTAGTCTATTTCTTTCTTATTCCGAGATCACCATAGCCGCCCGATCCAGTCCGTATCCAGATCAGATGGTGGATCAGCACCTAGAGATGACCTCTACAGCCCTGAACGTCAGCGGAGACCAGGACACCTAGATGAGCCCCAGAGACTGATCCCCAGTGAGGACCTCGTCACCTAGACGGCCATCGGGACAAGACCTCGGGAACCAGATGAGTCCTCTGCACAAACTGACTTTGCTGCAGCCTAGAATTAAACTGCTGGTTTCATCTGGCCAGAGGAGAACAGAACACTATTTCGACTATTTCCCTGTTTTATACTGTAAATCTGCTTTGACACAACCTGCATTGTAGCGTTATATAAAGCGGAGCTACATAAATAATGGTGACTTTGAGTTGACTTGACTTGAATCAGGTATGAGAGATGAGGAGACGTACCAAATGAGCACAGAAGAAGCCAACAAAATCAGACCGATATTCCTACTAAAGCTGATATGGGTATAAACTCAGCGCTCCAGACAAAAAAATCGAGTAAGGAGCCATTGGCTCCTATAAGAAAATCTTAGGCGCCAAATTATTTTTTTAGGTGCCACAGAATAAACGCGTTTTATTTTTTATTTTTTGTTTACATTTTGACATTTCAATCATACAGTCATGTGTTTGTCTACTCTTTTCTTGACTTTATCAGCATTTTAATCCATCTTGTAGATGACCTTGACCTAAGGTTCACTTAAAGTGGGAACTAAACGTCTTTTCCAACTTATATATACAGTCACAAATAATTGTTTATTACACAGAATCCGTACCAATATCATGGACCATAAGAACTTTTAAGCAATTGCAATTTAATAAATTTAAGTTGGTCCAACTTAAAATAAAAAGTGAACAACACATTTTCAAACTGTTTTTTGTCAGTGTAACTCAGAATTGTCAAGTTCACAATGTATTTCTTTAATTATGCATTAAGTTGGTGCTTTAGTAGCAAATATAGCGGCTTCTCCGAGATAGGTATAAACGGAGGTCCAAATGGGTGGGACTTGTTAATATTCCCTATACAAAACTCATATTTATTCAATGACATCATTGCCTTTTGAAGTTTAATCCAGCTGTATCGCGGTTCTTGTCTTTCCATCCCCAACTGTAAGACCTCTTGAAATTATAATTAAGACTTTTCTTATACCATTTAACATATTTAAAACTTTTTATGGCCGTAAATTTTATACAAGTAAATTGAGAGGTTTTTAAGGACCCACAGTATTTAAGTTAGCCCGTTGGGCAGGGCAGTGATACATTTTGGTAGCCCAACTGGGAAACGCAATAGCCGCGCGATTTTGTGAGCCCTGGGTTTCCTCAATTTTTTAAAGAAAAGTCAACTGATCGCTTTTTACAGTGTTAGTTTGGGCTCCTCCTCAATGCATCCTATAGAAATATTGTCAAATCTCTCACACATCCAGTCGGTTTTTGCATTTTTTTATCATGTAGACAACAGGTTAAGTAAAAATATTAATATGCAAGAGCGAATAAATATAGCAAAATGCTCCTCTTTATAATTATTTTTCTAGGTGACTGATGAGCTTATGGATGGTTAGGTATTGTTACGTGGCATTGTTTACAAGCTTTACAAGATTTCCAGCTTGACACAGAATGAGCGATTACATGAGACATTTCAATAAGTGTAGGCTCTCTTATAAAACAGCCTACCTTTTGATATTAATTCACATTCATTTCATACTATAATAGAGAAAGACATAATGGGTTCACTTGCCGCTTGAACTGATGCGCTAAAGCGATTGCGCCTGCCGCATTAAAGAGCGCCAAAACCGTATTTATTTTATGAATTTTGTTATGAATTTGGCAGAATGTTAAAGCTGATACTTTGTTTATTAAAAAGTAACAAAGCACAAAGCTTATTGTGATTACTGGACTGTAGTGCCGAGTTCACACTGCACGATTTTAGCCCGATTTTTCACTCGCCGACAGGTTTTGATAAATCTCCGACAAATGCCCGACATCGGAGGCAAATCGGAGCTCGTTCACGCGAGTGACAATCGCGCAGTGTGAATTATCAGAGACGCGATCTGAGAGAATCGCCGACGCCTGTGAAATATTTGGCATGCTAAATATCTGGAGCTGTCGGCGATTCACAATCCTGCTGTGTGCAATGATTTCTGACTGAAAACTACATCACGATGACCTTGAGACAAAGATGGGCAGAGGGAAGTTCTGTGAGGAGTTATAGACCATATCAGTATTTTAATATGTACAATTATATCATACAGAAACAAGCACAAACGCTTGAACAGCCGCAACATCAGCATAACAGTTACTGCTAATTATTATTTACCACTCTTTGCAGAACACAATCCCTGTTCCCTGCATCTCCCTCCTGCATAATCTGTTTTTCTTTTTGTAGCTGGAAATCAGCGCACAGACAATTTGCAGGCTATATTTTTTAATACTTCCGTCTAGCTCGAGAACAACGGGCTGACACATGCAGGTTCTCGCGTTATTTCCTTATCACTTCGCGTGTTTTGTTGTGAAACATAGTTTGCAGATCAGACAGAGTTGTCGGCGATTCTTCCTATTGTTAAGTCCTGCAGTGTGAAAGCCCCTGTCGCCAATC
>NC_081164.1:1186792-1191792 GCF_012432095.1 Onychostoma macrolepis
ACTGCTGCAACACAATACACGAGGAAAACAAATCAGAAAAGCAAAGTGTTTCGTTGAAAGCAGCTCTGCTCCAGTTCTCCAGACACCTGTCTGTGGGTATCTGTGTGGCGTCGTTCAGATATTCATAAACTCACGCTCCTTCAGTAAAACGGCTCACAGTGACAGAAGCGCTTTTGTTTCTCGGGAACAGTTGTGCCTGTCGGCTGTGTTTAGAGCCGCTCATGTGCAGGACACATTCATGAGTAAAAAGAGCACTTCTCGTCTGTAAACGAGGAACATCATTATAAATAGCAGCAGCTGGATCAAATATTGCTTTATGATGATGTAGAGACAGGCGTTTCATGTGCGTCTCTTGTCTGAATCTGCTGTGAGCGCTAGTAACGCAGGAATAAACTCATAATGCACTGTGAGAGTAGAGTGAAGCGCTGGGAAATCTTGCACACAGATATTAGACACACTGTGGCGTACGGTCACACATTCTCTGCTTTAGGAAACTCTTGCGCAGTGCACAGCTGTTCCCACACATTACTGAGTGAAAGTGAATCTAGCTGGGAAAGAAAACTCCATCTTTGTTCTCTTCAATCTGCTTTAATGGATTTCCGAGCCGGTTCTTAATTTGGCCATGGACATCTCCTGCCTGTTAACACCGAGTGTGTGTGTGTGTGTGTGTGTTTACTCCTCTGAGCTAAAGGAACTCGCCTATTGAAAACTACAAAGGACAAGATCCTCTACAATAAGCAGTTATTGCGAAATGCTGAGAAACGTAAGAGTGTCAGAGCAACAGTCCATCAGTCTTCATCGGCATTTCATGTTCACTCACAGGGGAAGTGACCCAAATCTAGCTCACACATCTTTTCTCAAACATATGTCAACAGAATTCCTAAATAAGGGGGTATTAGACTGAAGATTCACATCTTTTACTCGTGCTTTGTCATAAACTGACAGAATTCTTTATTATTAACTCAAACACTCAACTCCAAATGAAAAGTGAAATGAAAGTGACGAGCATGTGCATCTGCTGTGAAACAAATCATCTCTCTCATACTTTCTGTCTGAAATACAGCATGCTGGCTTATTAGGGTCACTTCCTGTTAGACGCGATAGTTTGAACTCTGCTATGGGAAACAATAAGATGTTTTACAGAAAGCAAAGAGCATGAGAACACTGAAGTTAATAATGGGCTGAGATTGTTTTTTTTATTAATTAAGCATGCAACACCAAATGTGTGAGTAACGTCATCGTGCAGACACACCCACCTCTCCCAGTGACTGCAGACATTCGGGTCGTCCAGGTTGAGTGATGATGTCAGAGCGATCAAACAGCACGAGACGGCCAATAGCAGAGGACTCCAGGGTGACATCATTACAGGAAACACCTTCACACACACACACACACACACACACACTCATCGTTATTCATGACCTGCATCACACACATGAGAAATAACAGTTCATCAAGACGCTACATCAAGCTCAGCTTCAAATGTGCTTTGGGTAACTGGATGGCATCCCACCCCACGTCCAAGACAATGTGTGATCTTCTCATCATCCCTCATGTGTAACCCGGCTCATAGTCCAGATGGGCATACTCTGCATTTCTCAGCAGACTCGGGGTCCGTGAGAGATCCGGCACAGTCGAGGCGCTCTGTGAGGCTTCAGATCACGCTGTGCTGGTGTTGATGTGCACTCACACAGAGCAGACTCTCTAATGCAGGAGCTCGTTCTGTGTGTTTGAGATGAGGGACTCTGCCCAGCGGCATGCTCATTACCTGATGACAAGAATTTGGCGCTGATAACTTGAGGGGTGACGTGATGAAATATTTTATTACCCTATAGAGAACACTCGAAGAAGTTACTTTGCATGTTTGTGAAAGTTAGTTTGCCTCATACAGGAGCTGTGTGCATTTGAAGGCCTCATGGCCTGCGTGACTGCGCTTATGAACAGAGCATACAGAAGGAGGTACTGGAGATGGGAGATGCCACAGGGTGAGATAGATAACAAGTGTACAACTCATTCAAATCCTAAAATGCAACCTCAGGTGTCCGGGACGTGGTAGATAAGTGAAGCAGGTGGTTTTCTACAATGAAAGCAAGCATTGTGAAAACTAATAAACAAGTGCAGCATTATTTTCCAAGACACTATTTTTCAAGACTTTTCTCCACAACAAACGTTCTGCAGATGATCAGATGGCCTGCAGAAAACTGACACAGCTGTATCACATCTGGAGACATGAGGAAATTGCCCTATATTCACTGCCGGACAAGGTTTTAATGTTTATAATATTTTAATGTTAATGTCTATAATATACTTCCATTCAAAAGTTTGGGGCAAGAATTTAGTTTAAATAACAATAATACTTTTATTCATCAACGACACATTAAATTAATAAAAATAAAATTTGTAATGTTACAAAAGATTTTATTTCAAATGCATGCTGTTCATTGAACTTTCTTTTCATCAAAGAATTCTGAAAAAATGCTTTTTTTTCCACAAAAATATTACACCACAGGAATAAATGACATTTTAAATATATTTGTAATAATATTACACAATAGTACTGTTTTTGCTGCATTTTAAATCAAATAAATGCTGTTTTGTGAGCAGAAGAGACTTCATTCAGAAACAGTAAAAGACTGTTAATTACTCAGTTGTTTGTCTGGTAGTGTACGGCCTGTAACAGAGTCTGCTGCACCTGTCAGAGACGCTGTGTCTGAGTCAAACAGCAGCTAGAGGAGAGTTACTGAGAGTTCAGAGCCATTAAAGCCACGCCAGACCAACATCGGTCTCTCAGAGAGCAGCAGCGCAGAAGAACAAAGACTGGAGTGACTGCAGCGTGACGCACACAGAAGCGTCTCTAGTGGAACCAGACGAGTCCTCTGCACAATCTGACTCTGCTGCAGCCTAGATTTAAACTGCTGGTTTTGTCTGGCCAGAGGAGAATGACACTATTTCGACACACTATTTTCCCGTCTAAATACTGTAAAGCTGATAGAAAGCCACCCAGCTTTATATTAAGCTGATGTAAAGCTGTTTTGACACAATTTGCATTGTAAAAAAGCACTGTACAAATAATAGTGACTTGACTTGACATGACTGGTGTTCATCTGACCGCTGAGAGCATCACTTTCACCGAGCTAAAGAGACACAGCTGCACTCACACAGCTCTCCACAAACACCAGACGGCCGTATGCCTCTGAACTCCTCATAAACTCATCCTCCGCTCCGACACAGAACAACTGAACACAAGCTCGCTCTCAGCCAGCATTGCTTACAGCAAGAGCTAATGTACAACACAGATCTGAGGTCATGTTTCTTGGTTTCCCCTTTTTTATTGATGATGTATTTCATTAGGTGCATCACAGTAACAGTAAAAAAAGGTTGGACACTTCAGCTTTAATTATGTAGCGGTCAGACTCTCATGTCGAGTGACAACATAACCTTATAAAATTCATACAACAGCTGGCAGAGCACACAGTGTACGTGTGTATAGTGTATAGCGTGTTATCTGAGACAGGTTTTCAGCACTGGTCATGTTTGGTCTGGTCATCCACACCAGATTCTAGCATCATCTAGCCTTTAAAACATTAGATTCATCCTCTGCATCCAAACCAAACAAACAAACAGCTGAACTCTGTGTGAAGTGAAATGCACTGATTTTACAGTAACTGGAAGCTCCAGAACCGTCCCATAATTCACTTCCCAGTCTGGTCTTTATTATTCAGCATTTGATATTACGGTAAATTATGCCTTTTCAAGAGCTTCAATACACTTAATTAATTAAATACACTTTCAAATTAACATCTTGTCTTTTTAATCACATAACTAGTGAATAATTTCTTACATGTGTCTTTAGCGGCTACTAAAAAGTTTTAATAATTACTTATTTACCGACAGCTGTGTGTCTGCACTGCTAACGCTGGAGTCCGCTGCTCTGACACTGTGCTAGAGCATAATCACACAAAACTCGCTGAACATTTACTACGGTAGTTTCTGGAGTCTGGAAACGCACCGCAGTAAGCAGAGCCTCGGTCAGTGAGGTCAGGGAGGCTCCAGCACAGCGCGCTGTCTGTAAAGCAGCACATGATGGGAACAGGTGTTGATCGGAGCAGTGTTTGAGTGAAAGTGAGCACAGGTGCAGCGCTCTGATGCTCCACACACATGTTCTGTCCATCAGACGTGTGGGGAAACACTGTTGTGTCTACCAGATACATGTCTAGTGCCACTTTAAGAGCCCTGCAGCACTCCAGGGAGAAATATAACATTACACTCTTAATCTGAGAGAGGAACGACGAAACTCACACACACACACACTACACTGCGACTGTAAAGCACATGAGCGGTTGCTATATTCTCCGCTGAATTGTGATAGTGTGACTACATCTGAAAGCTTTATTTGAAATGTTAATGTATAGACACGTCTGTGATCTGGATGAAGACTAAGAATATGTACGCCAACACTACTGTAACTTGTTGACTGTAAAAATAAATCAGATTGTAAATAAAACAAAGATTCTTAGAGCCTGTTTTACAAGAAAATACTATTTCAGTCTATCAACTTGATTAATTCAATGTGTCCCTAGTGAAAAATAAATACACTAAAAAGTATTTGAAATACATTTATTTCATGCTAAGTGTAACTAATAAAAACACCCTGCAGTTGTAGTTTTAGTTTATCAAACTGGTATACTTAAAAGTCTGTTAAACTGGAACAACTCATTTTGTACTTAATGCACTTTAATTGTGCAGAAGCAGTGCTGAAGTCCAACTAAACATATACTGAAGTATACTTTACTTTAAGTACACTTTAAATATCTTGCATTTAAAGAGCAATATTATTCAGCGATCATACAATCCTCATCAATAGTGATTTTAAAACAAATTTTAGGCTTAATATTGAAAAATGTGCATTCTGCAGTTTAATTCTAATTTTTATAACAATAAGTTTCTAGCGATATGTCAGTAAATAACCCTTTTTACTAGGGTTCACTTCTTTGTAATAC